>NW_020799097.1:49944566-50033713 GCF_003259725.1 Athene cunicularia | reverse complement strand
TTGAACAGATATTCACATAAAATGGTAATTTATGGTTTCAATGGGTTCTTTTAAACTTGTTATTGTAAAGCAGTGACACTCAACTTCAACAGCATTTTACCAATCAGTTGGGCATCTTGTCCCATGACCTTGTCCCGGCTCAGTTCTGCCATGGATAGTTTTGGTGAGCTGTTGACATGCTGGTGAACATATCTCAGGAAGAGACAGACTCCCCCTGGATAGAGCATAAACCACCAAAACTGGTTTTGACCTTCTCTACTCATTTTGTCTTTTTTGTCTTTTTCATCACTTTTTCTGAGTATGAGTTCTTGGAAGATTGAAGGGGGGTTTTTGGTGGTGTGGGTTTTTTGTTTCTTTGGGTTTTTGTTTTTTGTTTTTTGGTTTTTTTTTTTAATTAACATAGAAAAGTCAATCAAATTCATGAAACTGAAAATCTGAAGGTTTCCTTATTTTTAATAAATTGATAATTCATTTGCCATAAAACCTTCAACATCCTTTAATCACTACTAAATAATAACAATTGAACTATAGTGCTATTTTCATTAAGCGGGTTGAAAAGATTTCAGATACTGAAAGAAGGATGTTTTCACTCCTCATTTTTTTAGAAATTCAATGCAATGGTCCAGGAACATCTCTATTAATGCTGCAAAAAATGAATTTGTTATAATGAGGCCTTCATGAAGATAAGATCAGCAACTTTAAGAACTGGTTATGTTATCTAAAAATCACAAAAGAGTCTTAGAAAAAAGTATTTGTTCCCTCATTTATACATGGCAGCAAATGAAAACCATTATATTCTTCAGAGCTTTTTTTCCCTGAGATGTGTAACAATCCCTGTTTGGATTGGCTTGGTCAGACATCTTTAATCATGTGCAAAGGAAGTGGCAAGCAGGATACATGCAGCTTAAAAGTATAAAGTAATTATTTATTTCATAACAGACACAAAAGATATCTTAGATTTAATAAACTATCAAGCTAAACATTAATATGCTCAACACATCCAATAAAATACCTTGAGTCTTTGCCGGCATGGCAGGCATCAGTTGGAGGGAAAAAGGCTGGTCTCTGCTGGGTTTTTAGGCTCATCCTAAGTAGTTTTTTGCTTCGAATTGCCCGGTGTTTCATTCGTTCTTCCACAGACTTGGATTATCCTTTTGAAACAGTGAGGCTGGTCTTGTGTTTCTGACAGAGGAGAGCTTGCTGTAATTGTAAACAAACGCAAGTCAATAGCATTGTTTTGGACAGGAATTAAAACACTGCTGCGAATCTCTTATAGGTTTCTTAGTGTCTCCACGTTAAGATTTTTGTTTTAAATGAAATCGTTAATCCTCAGACTGCTGCAGGTTGCCACAGAAACTATTTTGTGTTTTTCTGGTTTGCGTAGATCTAGTACCTCTTGGATACAAAATACTTTGCTTTGACATAGTGCAGTCTACATAATGCAAACTGTCACGTTTGAACTTGTTTCCTTCATGTCACTGATTTATTGGTGTTTAAACAGTGCTTACAGCATGAAAATTGCAGACGTTCCTTACAAGTCCTTTGCCCTTTAATACTTTTGTTTCATTATATACATTACAGAATTGGCACACAGAAAAGCTAGGCACTAATGCTTGAAATTCAGCCTCTTGGTTTCAGTGAGCTCATATCAAAAGTAAATTGGGTTGTGGTCTCTAGGCAGTTGTGTCACAAAACCACTTCAGGAAGATCTCTTACTGCTGAGGGAAGACTAGGTGCTTAGGTGTCTTGAGACTACTCCAGTTGGACCTGCTTTTACTGCTCTGTCCTAGAAGATGACCAGAGAAGAGGTGTTTTGAGTCTGAGAAGTCTGGGCTTTGCTTTTATTTTTGCCGTTGTGAACAGGGTGTGTGACCTGGGGCACACACTGTCTTGCCTTGATTTCTGTCTTGTATCAAGTCGCGTAAACTAGTTGGGGATGTTTTTAAAATCAGGTATTTCAAAGGACTGAGACATTCAGAGAAAGTACACTTACCGATATTTAAATGAAGTATTTAAATTCATATAAGGATAATGTATTCTCTATGAAATAGAAACAGTTCAACGTTTGCTGTGCTTTAATTCCAATGAAAAGTGGTAGGTCTGTGGAACAAAGTGCTTTGTAGCAGAGGGGGAGTACTTGTTCTCAGTTCTTCAAATCCATGCAAGTGCAGACATGTCTAGTGCATCAGTTGAATGACACTCTGAGATACCCAGAAAACAGAACCAGTGCAAAAATGTACATGAGACTTTCTGAGGTCATTTTTCTGTCATTTTAGCCTGAATCATGGTTTGTTTGAGAAGACCACAATTGCAGCTACTTCTGGATTAGGTAGATTAATAAAATAGGAAAAACTGACAGTTTTGCTTAGCCCCACATTTAGAAAAGGTGTAGGATTTGTGGGAATATTTTTTTTAATGTTTGTAGGAAGAGAATCTCATTTAATCACTAGTCTTTGTTTCTTAATCCCTTCATTTCTAGAAGCTACCCATCTGATAAGGAAACTACAGTAGCTACTGCATTTAGCAGAACTGAAAATATGGCTTCTAAGCTGTGTACGTATCAGTGTGGTGATAAAAACTTGTCCTGTGAGGCCGGTTGTGCCAGTCATTGTCGTTAAGATCCTAAACAAGGAAACTCCAAATTCGAAGCCTGTCAGTGTCACCACCAGTGAGGTTTTGCTGTCGGTGACCTTTAAAGGGGAAGTAGGAACCAGACACAGTGAAGCAGAAGCAGCACCAGACCTCTTAGTGCCAAAGTGCCCCTTGGAAATGCAGTGCAAGCTTCTTGGACACTTAGATGCTTTGCAACATTTTACCTATAAGCATATAAAGCTCTAAATGGGTATTTTTAATGTCAGCTTCAAATGCATTCCATAGTATACTAAGCTGAATTTTCAGCACTGGCACATGACAGGGGTTGAATTCTACTAGGAGATTATGTTGCAGAGTTTTTAACTCACAGCTCATGGTGCCTTTCTTAGCTGTAAGCTTGGGTAGGAGTGCACTTAAGATTATGTAAAATGATCACTGGTTATCTAGGAAAATGTTACCTCTGAGAAAAGGTCACCTCAAACTCATTTCCCTTCTCAGGTTCCTTCCTTTAGATTGTTTTCTATCACATTACTGTATGTGATTTTCATATAATTTTGTTAGAATCTAGCAGTATTTAGTGCTTAATCAGGGCACAGATGATTCAGTTGAAGATGTAAGTCCAAATGTGGTTTTGAAGTAAATCGGTATTTTCACTTTGCCTGTGGTTTGTCTATGATAAAATATTCTTTTTGCCATTTAGAGGAGGCTTAACTAAGTATGTAAATAAGTCCCCCTGGGAGGTGTAACATTTGATATTGGTACTGACTGTACTTGAAGAGAGCAAAATGACTCACTGTGCTAACACCAGGGAAGCAGTCTGAAGATTGTGGTTCAGAGCTGGTGCTCAGCTCATGAATCCTAAATGACTGAAAATTAGCAGTTTGGTAAGAGTCCACATACTCATCTGACAAAACGATAACTGAGTTTTGGAAGAGGTTTTGTGATAAGAGGCAGAGCTCCAGCTGCCAGGAGCGAGTAGTGGGGGAGGAACAGGGGTCTGAAAAAATAATTTTAGGTGCACTATGGTGCTAGAGCTGTAGCTAAGGTTAGGTAGCTGTCCCTGTTCTGGAGGCCCAGCATCTCTGCTTGTAGCTTAACTCTGCTTTAGTACTTCTAGATAGAATTTCTGATATTTGGTGTCTGTTTAGAAGTGACTTTTTTCTTCATTTTAAAGAGGTTCAGAACCAAAGCAGATGATGCCCTCTTACAGACAGACAGCAGAGGTGATGCGTGTTGTACTTCTATAAGCATTTGCAGTTCAATTTTCCCTCTCAAGCTTTTACTTAAATTTGATAGGAATGCTGGTTTTGTCAAGTTGCTTAAAAATGTCACCTAAAAGTGGGCTTGACTGACAGAGTCTTAAAATAGAGAAAAGCTGTAAGTGAGGCTGATACATGTCTGCGATTTTAGAGTGGCCTCCTCTGAGCATATATGTGAATGCAGTACAGATTTTTGGTCTGGTTGTCATTGTGGAGTTGGATGTACTAAGTGGGCCAGGCTGGTGAGAGAGAATGCTAACTGGGAAGTATATAATTAAGTTTGCAGACTTGTCTCATTAACTCTTCTGTCTCAGCTCTGAAGAGCTGTTTCTTGCTGTACATTTGCATAAAATGTATTTCCTGGCTGAGAGGTCTCTGAAAAGGCACATCAGGTTAGGGCATCAGTCTGTGACTTGAGAGATCTCAGCTCAAGCCACCAGTCTTCTGTAGCAGCCTCTGTTAGACATGTAGCCTTTCTGTTTCTCAGATTTCTTCCTAAATGGGAGAAAATACACTTGCCCTACCTTACAGGAATGTGGCATGAATTAAATACATGAGATGAGGTGCTCAGATATGGCAGTGATGAGGGAATGTAGATTCAGAAATGGTAGGTATCTGTTGAACATAGTTCCCATGGAAATAATAATAGCAGCTGTACAGAAATACAAGTTACATGATAGAAGGGGAAAAAGGAGGCTTTTCTGTGATTTCTGAGGTCATCGCTGCCAGCATAGTGATAACAGACTTTCTGTGACTAAAGTCTTGCTTCTCTGTCAAGGTATATCTGGAAGGTGAGCAGGGGAGTCGGTTGCCACCTGGCAAGGCCCACCTTCTCCCTCCATTAGCTGTGAGCTTCTGTGTGTTGAAGGCGAAATCTGTTCCACCCTTGGTGCTCAGCTTTGCAGCTGTCTGAGTTTTATGTTCTGGCTTTGAAGATGGAGTGCCTCTGATGCATTATTATGATGATGATGATGTATTATTTGCACCTAAAGCCTCAGTTGTGGTTGGCTTTCTGCTGAGCTTGGAGCTGTATTCAGCTGCAGAGTTTCTAGACTGAATGGAAGTGGTGTGGCAAGGTTAAAAAATAGGAGGAAAGAAGCCGAGAGAAGTTTGATGGAGAAAACACAGCACTAAGTAGGTCACTAGTGTGCAGGTTGGTGGTCTGGAATCACATGAAAGTTGCTTATACTTTTGTAATAACCAGAATAAATATTGGTTGCTTGCAACTGCTGCTTCTCCTATCCCTGGCTGCTTCACCAGTGCTTGTCACTGCTCCAGGTGAGGTGCTGCCTTAGGAGGAAGATGCAGGAGAGACCTGGTGGTGTGGCTGGTCAGGATGCAGGTCTTGCCTTTTGAGAGGATAGCTGGAGAGGTGTCCTCCTTGAAGTGTATTTGGAACATGGAAGCTTAGTGAAGGGCGTCATGGAGCGTGGAAATACATTCAAAACAAAGGGAAGATACTCTAGGACTGTTTTGAAAATGATTACTGTGTTGTCTATATAGTATTTGAAATGTTGGGATGCTGGGAGCACCCAGAGATGCCGGCTATTTCTCAAGTACTAGGAGAACTTGATTAAATGCTGCTTCTTTAAAATAGAGAAAAACAGTTTTTAAAATGTCTGCCATGGCTCGTAACTGAAGAATAACAATTTTCCGAAGGTTTCTAATGGGTCAGAATTTATACAACTGTCATGACTGTGGTAAACATACACCTTAAGACAACAACCTTATCTCTTTTCTCAGCACCTTCTGGAACAAACATATTTACCCCCATTTTGCAAATGGGAAACTGAGGCTTATCTTCACAAATCCTTTGCAACATCTCTGTCAGAACAGAGACTCAAACGCAGGCTTTGCAAGTACTAGGCTGGTGCCATGATTACAGGGGTATGCTTGCTTCTCCCGAGGGAAAACAAAGCAATTTACTCAATCCTCAAAAAAACTTCTTAAGTCACTTCACAGGGAGGGTTTGACTACTTAAGTATTGTAATCTGTTACAGGCAGTGTCTCATAGCAGTTTGACCTCTGTATGCTTTAAAAAAAATGTGGAGTGTATTGATACTGATGTATTTTAGATTGTGAGGCAAAATATGTTAGCAGCCTGCTGATCTCTGGTTCTTAAATCTTGTTTTTTTTTTTCTTCCAGTAACTGTTCTGGGAAAGAGGAAAACTGAAACATAGATGTTCAAGGTATTTCTCTTGGAGTACTTGAGTTGGCAGACAATAGCAGACATCTGCTAAGTTAAATGATGCATACAGGTTTTTTTCCCTTGCTGTCATTTAGGTGTAAGATGTTTCTCTAATTTGCTAGTGTAGTTGTAGCCAAGATAAGAACCTGTGCTAGAGCTTTGAGGAGAGAAGGTGTTTTTAAGATAAAATTCCATCCTACAAGTGACACTGCTAGAGACTTGGCTGACAGGCAAAATTTCTGAATGTTGTGACCCTCAGCAGGAAAAAGCTACATCACAAACTTTACTGTCCCAGGGAGAATGTGAAAAGACTGGTAGTAAGAGCTGCCCTTTGATCTCGCTTTATCCAAATCAGACTTGAGAAATGAAGGCATCTGACTTACAATTTAAGGAAGCTGACAGAGTCTGATGGGCTTTAGTAGTTCTGGTTTAGACCTGCGCTGATTGTTTCCGGCTCTCTGAGCTGGTTTCTAATCTTAGGGGAAAGTTCAGGGAACAGTAACTGATTAATAAAATTACTTCTTGTTACAGTGAACTTGTGCAAATAGAAACCTCAGCTAAAGACAGAAAAAGTGCAATAATAAGTGTGACCAGTAGTGCTTGTTTATAACAGCCTTTAGCTAATGTGGGGAAAATGTAGCAAAGTTTAAAAACTGCATGGGGCAGGCAGCTTTTAGGGGCTTCATTTGCTCATGAGGCTTAAAACAGCTGAAGGTGCCCCTCTGCTCTGTGTGGCTTGACCTGGCTCAGTACGTGGTATTTATTCATTTAAACTGAGTTGAGAATCCAGATAGGGTTGGTATCGTCAGAAAATAGTGGTTTGGGCTATGGAATGGAGGCAATGGATGTGTTCTAAAAGATGACCAGGGGAGAGGGAACAGATAAGGAGCCTGAACCATTAGTTGATACACAGCCTAGTGTTTAGCACTCAGCTCCATCCCCAGCTTTAATCCCAGGCCTCCCCCCATCTGTAAGAGCACGGTGCCATCAGCTGCCTGGTTGGGAGCTGCCTGGGGTGGCAGGGCTCACACCTTTCCTGGGGAAGCCACGCTGCTGTTTGGGGAGTAATCCCCTCAGGAGAGCCGTTTCGCAGGGAGTGCTGTGCAGATAGTGAGCCTCTGTAGCGATGGGGAGGTGGGCACATGTGAATGTGGGAGGTCAGGCTGTGTCCTGCTTTGGTACCTTCCCCATGGCCCCTGCAGTGCCTTCTCTGAGGGCTGCTGCGTGCCAAATGCAGAAGCTGCCTTGAATCCATGGCTCCCACCCTTCCAAAGGGAACAGTTTAGCAGGCAGGACACAAATGCACCCAAGTCTTTTATGCAGTTTGCTCCTTGGCTGCACAAAGGGCCCAGGGTGCCATAGGCCCGGCAGAAAACTTCATCGAGCTGATGGAGAGGGCAAGTAGGGAACTGCTGGAGGGGTATCCAGCCTCCCTTACCTGCAAGGCAGCATGTCTGCAGAGGTGTGTGCAAGGATGTGGCTGCTGCTGCTCTGATTGAGCAAAATTCCCTTCCTCCCTCCCAGTGTGAATAGCTTTTTTTTTATCCTATCTTGAAAAGAAAGCAGATGCAAATGTAGATCAGGTACTTTCAGCAGTTTAAGAGCTCTTTGAGGTTGGGAAAAAGAAATCTGATTAGGGTTACAGCTGTTTCATTTCCTGACAGATGCACAGTGTTATGTGCTGGCGTACTGCGGATGTACACACACACACACACATCAGTCTCGTTTTGTATCAGTGGCATAACCACACAGCAGCCGGCTATGTACTGAACTCCTTGTCCTAGACACCCTGCCAAAATATGCTTTATGCAGAATTTTCTGTGAACCAGGTTGTAGTGTGCGTGTGCATATAAATTTGTGTGTGTTTTCTTCGGTTGGCAGCGCCTTTGTTGTGGAACTTTTTGTTGCTGGAATGGGGCAGTACACTGTAAACAAGTGTGGCTAATTATAAAGCACTTGTATAAAATGATTTGCGTTTGTACAAATGGTACTAGTAAAAGTACTCATGTGAGAGTACCACGAGTACCCAAATAAGCCCAGCTCTGAATGGAGAACTCTTTTCTTTTTTGCAACCACAGCTAAAAAGCTGTTTATAACTAAATGCTGAGATGGTGTAATTTCTTTTCTAGGAACTTGGAATAAGAATTCCTAGACCACTGGGACACGGACCAAGCAGATTCATCCCCGAGAAGGAGGTGTGGTAGTGTTTTCAAGTACACAGTGAACTTTATGCTTTTAAGGAACACCCGTTTAGAAGTAACCCACATTTGGTTTCAGGACAGCTGCTGAGCTGCAGAACATTTTCAGTCGCGATCACATTCAGTCCCGGTGAGACTTTGGCTGCAGTTCTAGTGTACAGAAGCAGCAGGAGCCCTGGGGAGCTTTGGAATAGTTATGATCCCTCCTGTACTGCTATCTAGCATAAGAGAAACACAATACTGTTTTCTTTAAGAGTGTCTGTTTCCTTGTGAACATCCGGATGTAATTTCCTACTGGTCCACAAGGCACCTGCCCCCCTGCTCTGGATTTGCTTTTTCTTGAGCTGCCTTTACCATTTGGAATAATCCGAGAAGCTTCAGAGTGCTGTGGCTGAGCATTTCTAGTGCTTCTCTCCTGGTTGTCTGGTAAGAGAATTTGGAGCAGAGAAGTTAGTAATAGGCCTGTGGTTTTCTAGGAATTTTAGAGCCTTAAGTTTCAATTTCCTTTTATTTTCTTGTCATCTTAGCTAGCTAGCTTTTTACTTCTTTCTCCCTTTTTTTCCTTAGTAAAGATGATTATTCAACTATCTTTTTGTTGTTATAATAAACTAAGATCAATTTGGGGCATTCAAAAAAATTAGGGTGAGACTTAAAAATAAGAAGTCGGTGTTGTACAAGAGGAAAGCATAAAGCCAAAAATCTCCTTTTGCTGATACAACCACTTGTGATCTCCTAAATGAGAGGTATTAAAGGGAATTTGTGCCCTGCCTTATGTGCACTGATTTAATGCCATTAATAGATTTATAACGTAATTCCTTCCACTGGGGCCTCTGGCTGCTGTGGTAATATATTTATTTACTCCTCTTGGTAGTTTATAGGCAATCTTGCTACTTACTCTTTCTGTTCAATCAGACGATTCAAGTGGGAAACGAAGACGCCATGATGCACACGCTGTTTGCAGATTCTTTCGCCACGCTGGGCCGACTGGACAATGTTACCTTGGTGATGGTTTTCCACCCACAGTATCTTGAAAGCTTTCTAAAAACTCAGCACTATCTCCTGCAAATGGATGGTCCACTCCCACTTCATTACCGACACTACATCGGGATAATGGTATGCTGGATCATAAAGTAGCGAGCAGAAACAGCCACTTTGGCAACAATCTCTGGTCTTGTTTAATAGCAGTTGTTACTGTGTTTTGCAGTTTCTAGTTGGAAAGGCGTTTCATTGGGAGCTAAGGGGAGAAGCAGAGTAGGTTGGTTTGTGTCTGGTTTACAAATTGTTCCATGACCAATACTTTATGTTCATAGTTTCAGTAGGACTGTGAGAAAGAGGGGGGGAAAAAATCTGCTGTAAAAATAAGACAATTGTTTATTTTTGGTTTCCTTAGTATCTCAGAAACTGTTTTTCAGGAAAGCTTGTTTGTGTGTCTGTGTTCTGTCGAATTCACTCCCTCTCTAACTCAATAATCCATCCCATCATCTCTTTCTGAATCTCTAAATTCTAAGCAAGTTTTCTGCCAGAAGTGTTGATTTCATAATTTCCAATCCAGGTGAATGATCTTTGCATGCTGAAATTGAATTAAAGTTTTGGGCTGTGTCTTAATTTGTTGGGGAAAGTATTAATGTTTGAATAAATGATACTGGGTCTGTTCTTTGCTGAAAAGCTGCCCTTAGTCTCCCTTGCTATATGCATTCTGACACCTACTTTTGGTTTTGCTGGTAAAGATTCACCTAGAGGCAGCCTTGCTTTTTCCCCACTGAAGAATACTGTGTAATAAATCTATGCCTGTACTTCTCCTGGGATACAGGCATGTTGCACCCATAGCCAGTATAGATGAATGAGGAGTATTTATGTTGCGAGACCAATAATCAAAACAGGCTGATGTGTTAATCTCAATTTTTGTTACTTCAGCCTTTGATCACTGGAAGTCTTATTCTTGAATATTTTGAGGAAATGATGGCTTAGGATATTTGTCATAAAGCACTAACTTACTGTAGTTGTTTTCTGTATCACAACTGCGTTTTGCTTCCTAGGCTGCAGCACGACATCAATGCTCTTACCTTGTTAACCTCCATGTGAATGACTTCCTTCATGTCGGTGGGGACCCTAAATGGTTGAATGGTCTGGAAAATGCACCTCAAAAACTGCAGAATTTAGGAGAACTGAACAAAATGTTGGCTCACCGACCCTGGCTTATCACCAAGGAACATATCGAGGTAAATCTTTCATGGAGTAATGTGAATGTACCTTATTTTTCAGTAAGGCAATCATGGATTCTTAGGGTTAGGAACCAGATGGGGTGAAAGCTGTTCTGTGTTACTGACTTTCATTTCAGTGTTGTATCACTGTGAGGTTGCATGATGCAATATCATTCGTGTCCTTCTAAAACTATAACAGGATCATAACTGGTCTTAAGTGGCTAACAAATTTAATTTACAACATATGTTTCAGAGTTGTCATGTCAGAATTCTGCTGGTGTGATGACGATGTGCTCAGATATGTGCTTCCTTAAATTGTGTGCTTTGGGTAGCCAGAACCCCCTGAGCGTTTCTGAGATGCTGCAGGCAGAACACAAATCACCACAATTTTTGTCTCAATTGCTGCTGGTTCATATGCTTAGTTTTCAGGCTGGGTTGGAGGGAGCAGGCTGACAGAACAGCCCAGGGGAACATGCAGTATGTGTGCAGCACGGGTGGCTCTCACGGCAGGGCCATGCCTGCCCTGGGCTGGGCCGTGGCTGCTGGAGCAACCCTGCTGCTCTCCTCTTTACCCTTAGCAAGGAGGAAGCGGGTGCTAGGACTTTGTGAGTTCTGCCTGCAAGGTGGAGAGGCAGCGGCAGGTCCTGCTGGGAGGCAGAACGCTGGGCTGTGAGGGAGGGCACGCACTCTGCCAGAAGGCCCCAAACCTCCCACACTTTCCTGCCCGAAGGGGAAGTTGGGGTTTGAAGCTTCTCAAATGCAGAGCGTTCCACCCACAAGGACAAGATGGAGGGAGCTTGGCCCCCATGCCAAGTTTTTACACAGCTGATCCACAAGGAGTTGCCAGAGTTTTCTGAGGCTGTAAAGACCAGTTGAAGAAACATGTGACTGTTGTGGTTGCATCTTCATCAGAGGTGTGAGATTTCAATGCAAGTTGGTCTGGCCTCGATACAAACCATATGGTGCAAAATAGAAACCCCAGTGGATTCAGTAGCTGAGGGCCAAAGAGGGGAGAGAAGTCGTTTCCTGTGTGGCTTAACCACGTGAGTCTGTGGCTGGCAGGTCACCTGGGAACAGGACAGTGAGCACGCTAATGGTAGTAGAGAGTTAGGAAGAAGTTGTGGATGTTGGAAAAATCTTTTTATCTGGTAACGAAATGTGTTGATAAACTGCATTAAGGTGGGATAATCTGAATGGCTTTAAAGTTAATATTTTTGTCTTGCGTTATTTTGAAAGCAACTTTTGAAGACTGAAGAGAACAGCTGGTCCCTGGCAGAGCTGATCCACGCGGTCGTTCTCCTTACACACTACCACTCCCTTGCTTCCTTCACGTTTGGTTGTGGCATCAGCCCGGAGATCGACTGTGAAGGGGGTCACACCTTCAGGCCCCCTTCTGTCAGCAACTACTGCATATGTGATATTACAAATGGTTACCACGGGGTGGATGAAATTCATGCCAGCCCAACTGGAAGTATTCCAGTAAGTATCTGAACAAACAATCTCTTCCAATAGTAGTAGTTTCTTTGTAAACTTAAGACATGGAGGGTGCTCATTTCTGTTCATTCAGTGAGGGTGGGATTGATGAGCCAGTTGAAAAAATACATTTAGGAGAAGCTGAAATGACACTGGTAGGCTGGGGGAAGCTACTGAAGGGAGAGACAAAGATACTGTCTCTCAGTTGTCTATTTTTTTGATCTCTTGTCATTCCTACAGGCAAATTGAGACAATTCCTGGCCTCAGCTAGTTCATGATAGATGCCCTGAGCAGCAGTGGCCAGGAGTGCTTTTTTTCATGGGTGCAATGGAAAATTGGCTTTTCCTTTGATTCCAGTCTTTGACTTTGTTGCCTTGAGTTGTTTGCAATACATCAGACAATAGATCATTCACTATTTTCTGACTCTTGTCTCCAAAACAGTGTTTTCTGCCTGCAGTGGTTCTGCTCACTGATCTGTGCTTGGTTCCGCTTAGTGAAAAGCATGATGTGGACAAAGTGCTGGTTTAAGAACAGTGATAATGGGGTAGTTTCAGTGGAGGTTCCTTGCCTGTGAGATTTTACTGCAATGGTGTGGGTGCCTTTTAAATTTTGCTTGATGAAGCTTGCTGGCTCTGTGAAGGACCAAACTGAAAAAGGCAGAGAGGAAAGGGGCAAAAGTGTATAAACTGAAGATAAATTTATTTTGCTTTGTGCTGATGGATTTTTACAAGACCAGATATTGAATTAATAGTGGGTTGTGGTGTTAAAACAGCTCCTGTGAAATAAGATTATCTTGCACTAGCTTTCCTTTGAGGCTTCATTAAATATGCATTTACATTCACTCTTCCTTTTTCCTTCAGTATGTTTGTTCTGAGCAGAGAAGGGGAAAATTACAGTTGGGTAGTAAATTGTGGTTACTTCCTCTATCAGAATTTCTGTTACAGCTCCTTGTTTTTCAGTTGTTAAACATTTAAAGTAAGAAAGAGAAATTACTTTAATTTTATGTGAGAACACTTGTTCCAAAAAAGCTGTGATTCTTAAAATATGCTACAAATACCAGGGATCTAACTGAGAGAATGTGATGACTAAATGTGAACCGTTGGGTCAGTACAAATTTCTTACAAGAACTGTTTTGCTCGAAAAATCAGTGTTTAAAGATGTAAATGAAGGACATAAGTTGCGTTTAAATTTTCTGATGATGATTTCTGCCATCGTTGTCAGTTCTTGCTACATGGAAAGGAAATGTTTTTCTCTCCTTTTCAAGTCTACGGAGTCCGTCTGTGAAGTTGAAGCTCTTATGGAGAAAATGAAGCAGCTACAGGAGTGCAGAGATGAAGAGGAAGCCAGCCAAGAAGAGATGGCTACACGTTTTGAAAGAGAGAAGAGAGAAAGCATGTTCGTGTGTTCTTCAGGTAGAACAGATGTAGTGTGTATATATATATTTATTTATTTAGGCTTTTCCAAATCACTTGAAGAAATGCTTACTACCTCTAAAGGAAAAAAAGTGTTATTAGATGTCTCAAAAAAACATTTCTATGAAGGGATCAAGATTAGGGGTGCCTTGTTTTCTTCCAGCAACACTTAAAAGCAAAGTAGGGCCAAGATTTGTGGCTTCTCTCAAACACACCATAATGCTCGTTGACCAGTATTATGTTTAATAGAAATTTCCAACAGAAATGGAATCTCCCTCTCAAGAGATTAAAACGTTTCATGAGAGATTTAAGCATCTCGCAAGATGTTGCTAAAAAGTCCTTAACACACTTAGCTATTCAAGTGTATGAAACAATAATTTTCAGATGACTGTGAGACAATACTTAACCTGTTATAAGTTTGGGGATGAAGTGGGCTTTTCAACAGAGTTGGCATGGAAGCCTTAGAGGTCTCTTTTTTTTAATAAGCTCTGTTCCAAAACAATTCTTCCTTGACATTTTTACAGACCCCCTTGAGTTAGGAGCAAAGTGTCTCCTAGACTGAAGAGATAGGGTGAAGACTAGGACACAAGGGAGAAAGAGGTGTTCATCTATAAGAAAGAATCTGAGCGTTTTTCATGGAGTTGCCTCAAAAGCATAGTTGCAGTCATACTCAAATGCAGGTAGTCTAGTGAAACTGTGTCTTTCTTTAAAAAGCATAGGGACTCCCATTCTTCTGCAAGAGTTCTGCTAGTACATTTTCAATTTGTTCTTACTGAAATTGTGTGAAAATCTGTTTGAAATTAACAGAAGATGAAGAATCGGCACCAACAAGAGATGTGTCTCGTCACTTTGAGGATACCAGCTATGGTTACAAAGACTTCTCCAGACATGGAATGCACGTGCCCACCTTTCGTGTTCAGGTAACAAGGACAGGGCTGCTATCAGGAGGTTTAGTGTGCATTTGGTTTGTCGTGCCAAATACCAAACCTGGAAATCGCTGTGCTGTAATTTACTGCCCCATGGATGAGAAGGTTTAAAGCAAGCAAATGAACAGCCCCCACCCTGCCACCCTTCCCCCTCTGGATTATCTGCCCCGAGATAAATTACATTAAAACACTAGGTCTTAAGTTCATTTCTGATGTTCTTCATTCTATATTTTTGTTTCTTTAAAGGATTACTCCTGGGAAGACCACGGTTATTCCTTGGTTAATCGTCTTTACCCAGATGTGGGACAATTACTTGATGAGAAGTTTCATATTGCTTATAATCTGACTTACAACACAATGGCCATGCACAAAGATGTGGATACCTCAATGCTAAGACGAGCTATTTGGAACTATATTCATTGTATGTTTGGAATAAGGTCAGTTCTGCTACTTTTGTTCTGAACGCATCAGGCTTATAAGTGTTGGCTTCTTTTTTTTCTCCTTTTTCAGATTGAAGGAAAGCTGTTTGTTAAGCAAACATGCATGTATTAAACATTTTTGTTTATGGGGGAGGGCCAGTTGTGGTACAAATTACACACTAATTTATTTTGCCATAGGAGCTTAGAAACAAAGTGAAATAACTGGTTCTTGAAAATGAAAGTGTTTTTCTTTCAATTCCGAACAGATATGATGATTATGATTATGGTGAAATTAATCAGTTGTTGGACCGCAGCTTTAAGGTTTATATCAAGACTGTGGTTTGCACTCCTGAAAAGACCACGAAAAGAATGTATGATAGCTTCTGGAGGCAGTTTGAACACTCTGAGAAGGTACCGTTCGCACGCGCGCTGAGGGCTGTGGGCCGTAGCTCCGCTTGCCAAGCTAACAGCCGCAGCTACCCGCTAGCCTCGAAGCTTTACCTGACGTTCCTGGGATGCTGCTCACATGCAGTGAATTCACCAGGAGGTGTAGCACTTCCCAGGCTGAAATAATCTTGCGTTTCCTACTGCATGGTTGCTAGCTAACAGCTGCCCTGGCCTGTGCAAGCTCTGAACTGCACGGGGAGGTTGGACACGTAGCCGGGATGGCTTCTGCTCCGCTGTCGGCTGGTGCTGCCTGTGGCCCAGTGCCACAAGGAAGCAGTGAGAGAGCCAGAGGACCTCGCTTGCTGGCCAGCGTCTTCGCAGTCCTACAGTCATTTTCAGTGCAGATGGCCCCAAAGCAGTTGCTCTCGTTAAAGCCTGAGGTCCTGCTGCTGTGTTTGAATTGTACCTCCCAGTCTGAATTGTACCTCCCAGTAATATTTCTTGCTGTTGCCTCTTGGATGTCTACTCCAAGTTCACATCCTCCAGTTTTTCTTTGGAAAAATATTTCTAGGCCTTGCTTAAAATGAATGCTGATACAGTGCTGAAACACAAATGTGCCTTAATCAGTGGTCCTGTCATCAGAAGCTCCATTTCTTGCTAAACTCCTTGTGAAAATAGTTACCCAGTTATAATAAGGGTACTATAACTACAGTGATTTAAGGTTGTTCAAGTAAAATACTACATATGTTTGTTTTGGTTAGACTAACTGATAGAGATGAGCTTTTTCAAGCACACAAATCCTTCTTTAAAGCCCCAAACTCTGCATCTGCATAGCCATCAAAATCCAAGGGTCATACATGTCTGTGTCCCTCAATGCAGTCACCATCCATTCTCATGGAAGTCATGTGACTGAAACCACACACAGCCGTTACATGCCAGAACAAAGTCACAGCCACCCTCCTGTCAGTGAGAGCATAACCTTTCACCCCTTCCTGACATGGGTTCTGATCTCATCCTCAAAGAAATAAAGACATTGAGGAGAGGAGCTAGGGAATTCAAATTCTTACTTCCAGTAGCTACTCAACACCCCTGTCTCAATAAAGACAGTAGTTTTATGGCACGTTACAATTTTTCCTGTGCTTCACCTCAGTGAACCACTCTGTGTTGTTCAGGTGATCATTACCTCTGTGTTTCTCTCTCTGTCCCACAGGGGCAAATGACCTTATCACCTCTTCCTTTGCTAGCAACTCCCTCTGCTCTGCAGGTACCAGTCCCCTTTTGCCTTTAACTGATTAACTTAAGCTAAATTTGAACAATTATTTTGAAGCTGTGCATAGTCTGTTGCTAAAGAAGGGTTTGCGTGCTTGAAGGCTTGTCTGTTTTTTTCAAGCTAAACCAGGGGGTCTACTAAAAGGACAGCTGCCTCTTTCCTCTGAGCCTGCCTGGGACCCACTGCTGCACTGTGCTGCAGTCCTGCAAGCAGCGTTTTGTCTGTCTTTCCCTGCCTCAGCAAGCTTTGCAGAGACAAATAATCTGGGTAGCTGAAACGTGAAGTGCTCCCCCGCTGCTCTTGCAGACACCAATACAAAAACCACAGCCCCACAGACTTCCTTTCACTGGAGTACCTCCTTGTGAGCATGCCCTTAAAATGTAACTTCTGTTCCTTCCCGAAGGTGCATGTAAATTTGCTTCTGGTAGAAGCTCGGATGCAAGCCGAACTACTTTATGCTCTGAGAGCTATTACTCGCTATATGACCTGATGTCTCCAGCTGCCTGTCGACGTCGGAATGTTCTGCAGCTGCAGTATGGCAGAGGAAGATACGAAGCCTCAGGACCAACGGTAGCTATAAGTTAAGATGCCCATTGTGCCATAACTCCTTTAGTTTCAGCTATTTCCGTGTTTGGAATATCACTGCTGTCACTCAGCAGTGAACGCTTGGCAGTTGAAAAGACAGGGTTGTGCAGAAGTGCTGCCTGCTCGTGGTATTTTGGCTTTAGGCAGCCCGGGACACTCTCTGAACTTGTGGCAATATAGCAAATGATACGTATATAGATCTTGTGTTAAGGCAAATACTATGGGAGTTGGAGCGTGACAAGAAGTGGGACTTGATGACATTTGCTTTCCCTATGAGAATAATTTTAGAAAATCTCGATGCTGCTATTTGTGCTGGTGGAGTGAACAGACACAGGCTGTTCCAGTTAAGCTAAAAGCGAAAGTGAGCACTGCTATTGTCTGAGCCTTTATTGTGTGTGGTTTCAAAAAAGCCTTGTTATTTAGATTTCTTTTTTAATGAGAGCTAAACCTCTTCTCTCCACACTGATATTTTGAAAGATAGCAGTCGGTTTTCTCAAATAGTTTAGCCTTAAAATGCTACAGGACATTTGTTGAGCATTATTTTGTGAGCTCTGAAGTGCAATGGTCTTCCTATGGAAAGAAGGGGACTGGAGTCCTCAGAGCTTTTTAGAGATCTAACTATGTGTCGAGTAGCTTCTTGTCCTGTTTTGCGAGGGTGAACCAAGGAGGAGCTAGGACAAGGTGTGGGAATGTTGTTCCTGACTGCCAAACAGTCCTACTGTATTACATGCCCAACGCTGGTCTTACTGACTTTTGCAGTTGCTTAAATAACTAGGCTAAAAAACATCTATTTTTAGTAAATCAAAACATGATTAAAATGCTGATGTTTAATATACAGTGATTTTGGAGAACACGAATACTTTTGTATGAGTGTGAATTGCTTTTTAAATTTGTCAGTATTACTGGTATTTTTTAAATAAAGGTAACAACTTTTTCTCTTGGTGTTTTTGTGTGGTTTAACTTTGCGCCTCTGTTCTTACAGCTTTGCTTACTGGTTCAAAGACCATTAAAAAGTGTTTGAAACAGTAACTGAGCAAATGTACTTAAGATGACAGACTCAGTTTCTCAACTGAGTCTAAAATGATGGGAGAAAAAGTTTAAAAAAATAGATTTAGATCTTCACTAAAACTATAGTAGGAACACCTCTCACATACTCCTGCTGTTTCCACCCTTCCCCTAGTCCTCCACCCTCTGTCCAGGTATACTGGGTCATATTTGTACAGGATTTTATCTTTCCTCACAGATAACAGGTGTGATATGATCAGAGATTCCAACTGTGTGTTTATATAATCACTTAATATTTAGAACTAGTTATTGAAAATGTTTTAAGACTTAAACTGATTTTAAAATCCTCCAGTAGTGAACTTGGTTCCAGCTTAGGCTGCAAATTTGTCATAGCCTAGTGCCAAAAGAGTATCTGGCATCAGAAGGATGGCCAGGTTGGTGCAGTCAGACTGAGGTGTTTACAGCAAGAGGTGACAGGCACTGGGACAGGGATTTGCTACAAGAGAGTAACAAACTTTTGGACACACTCCTACAGCTGGCTGTAATGCAGATTATAGTGCACACAAGTGTAAAACCTTCTACCTCCTTACAGGAAGGTAGAAGCCTTATTTGTGAGGTGGGAAAGAAACAGGTTTTCCCAAGCTCACAGGTAGAATAGATAAAGATTTCTGTCCCCTGGCCTGGTTCTCAGCTCAGACCAGTTTCTCTCACTACACAACATTCTGAGAACAGTTTTAAGTTTACAGTCCAAGAAGCTAAAATATCTAAAAAGATCTAGGGGAGAAAGATTAATAAACTGTCAAAAATTGTGACTAACAGGAAGCATCTGCTGCTTCCTCTTAACTAAAAATACAGGATTTTTAATGTTCCAAAAACAGAGCAAAACTTTCCTGTCTAAGAGCATATCCTAAAGCTAAGCTCTGCCTAATGACAAGGAAGAAATATCTTTCCAGTCTATAAGTGGTGTTGCCGCAGCACCTGATTCTCCTGCTGCTTTCTGGTCATCAAAGGTAGACATGAGATTTTCTGAGAAGCCTAAACTGGCCCTTTCCATCCTCTGCTCTCCAGGCATACGCAGGTGCCTGCAGGCATGCACTCCCTTTTCAAGCAGCAAACACTGCACTCCACCTGTGTGCATCAATGGATTTGTTTCCAGACAGAGCCCTGACCACAACCTGCGGCCAATCCCAACTACACACAAAGCTACCTACTTACCTTGGAGAAAGGGCCTGAACTCAGTGGGAGATTTTCCTTTAAAAATGCTGAGGCACTTGTGGTCCTACGTAGAAGAGTACAAGGAAGGCTGGTAAGCATGTTCATGGTGGCAACCAAAGATGGTGGGTTAGTCTTTAAAAACAAGAAAATGGCAAAGTCACCAGAGGCTCTGTGGAAGTGGCAATCACTGCCCTGAGCAGCAGCAGCTGCTTATTTCTCTGTAGTGAGAGAAACTGGTCTGAGCTGAGAACAAGGCCAGGGGACAGAAATCTTTATTCTACTGGGGGCTTGGGAAAATCCATTTCTTTCCCACATCACAAATAAGCAGCTGTATGATGCCAGGGCATGAGGGACAAGCCAGGGCCCTGTCTCAGGCTCTGGTGGGTGTGAGCTGCCCCCTCTGCTGCAGGCTGTGAGCCCCAGCAGCTCCCAGGAGGCAGCCCCTGTGTGCAGCCACCACCTCTCATGTGCCTCTGCTGTGGTGGGCACTACAGTAGTACTGGCAACTCGCCCCAAAAGAACATGGTGGTGCGGGATCCTGTCCACAAGGCTAGGCCCAAGGCATCGAAGGACACAGTGCGCAGCAGCACAAGCAAAGGGAACTGAACGGCAGGCTGGCTGCTGCATGGGCCCAGGTAAGACAAAAAAAACCAACTAAAAACACCCATACACCCCACTCCAGATAAAAAAAGAGCTGTGTGACAGAGGCCAAGCACTTGGTTGCTGACAGGAACAGCCACCTGAAGTCACAAGAGAGCCTCTTTGTTGAAATGGTAGAGGATGCTATGAGATCAGAAACTTAGCATTCTGGGGCTTGTTCTTATGACCCACACATTTTTTTCCAGGGAAGGACATTGGCCAATGCAGCTCCACAGGAGCCAGTGCTGAGTTTGCAGTTGGCTGCTGCGAAGCCCCAGGTGCCCACCCAGCACCTGTGGGCACCTCTGCCTGCAGCCACACTCTGAGCACAAGGCCAGAGCTCCTGCCCAGCGGCTGCCCCAACTTTGCTCTCCGCCACAGGACACCCAGTGCTCCAGGCCCATGGTAATGACTGACATACATAACTAGCATTTTCTTTGAGCAAATCTGAATTGTCTACATATGCACCTTGACTCGAGCAAAACATCTGTTTTGAGCTGCCTTCTGCCAGATG
The DNA here is from genome assembly GCF_003259725.1 of Athene cunicularia. Lineage (NCBI taxonomy): Eukaryota > Metazoa > Chordata > Aves > Strigiformes > Strigidae > Athene > Athene cunicularia. The sequence goes on along the minus strand of NW_020799097.1, from coordinate 50,013,429 downwards.
CTCAGCACTTGTCAGTGCTGATGAGACCTGCTGACAGGACTTGGGCACCAGGCCTTTTCCACTGCGTCCCCACCCTGCATTACAGAGCCTGCCCTGTGCCTTGATGCGAATGCCAAGAACAAATGCCTCCAGCTTCCTCCCCACAGGGGAGCACTTACCCAACAGCCTTTCTTTTAATGCCCCCAGAAAGCAAAACAAATGGGGCATTGAAACCATTTATCTTCCCCCTTAACTTCAGCTAAAATTAAAATGGCAATGGAAGGAATGATAATTGAGATCTTGGAGCCAACCCGTACTGAACTGCTGAGCCGTTCTCTCCTGCGGATTGCAGCGATGGAGGCTGCCACATGCACTCCCTAAGCAACTCACTGTGGGGCTGGGCCTTGCTGGGACAGAAAAAAGAAGGTTGCAGATTGCATTTACCTTCACTGAAGTTTCTTCCTCACCACTCCCAAAACCTGGACCATAAAATCTCTCCTCCCCTGCCCCATCAACAGTGAAGTCCCCAAAAATGTATAAACAGGGACATAGACTAGGAAAAAAGTTTCCCTGCCCTCCTACTGCTCTGCTTTCTAGCAGAGGTCCTGGCGCTGCCACGGGTGCAGCGGCGCTGCTGAGGGAGCACTGGACTGCTGACTCAGAGAAACAAATTCCTCCAGTCTCTCTGCAGGGGTTGTCAGGATGGAGCCTTACTCTCCTGGAACCCACAGTACAGTGTGAGGCTGCTGACCCTCTGGATCAGAGCCAGGAGCCTGGCAGCCCCTGCACAGACATTTATTCTTAGTAATCTGGGGTAAAAAGAGAGATAAATGGGTCAGGTGATGGGTCAAGGATGAAAACCAAGCAACAAACAAGCCAGCAGCAGCCAGAAGGAACATGAAGGGTGTTGAGCCTTTTTTTTTTTCCTCATAGACTGAGACTGGGGGAGATGGCTGGCCAAAACAGTCCAAGAAGTACAGGCACACAGGTGGCTCCTGGGAGTGTGGGAACAATTGAAAGAACCACACACTAGACTGGCTCAACTCCTACATCATGGATATGGGTGTTTTGCCTTAAGATGTGAAGTCCCAATTCAGAAAAGCCAAGGCAGGAGCTGTGACACCCCAGCTGCACAGCATCAGAGAAAGAAAGGGAGGGTCTCCAAAGAGAAGGGGAATACCTTTCCCCCTGGCCACTGACAGCATTCAGTCTGCAGAGTGAAGCTTACTCAGTGTAACACAGCAGAATGCCCCAATAGCATCTGAGTTACTCTTGCACAATTTCATATAAAGTAAAAGGCTGTAGGTAAGATGTGGCTGCTGTAATGTAACATTCTTTTATAGTGCACAGCTTTTTTTGTACAACAGAGGTCCAAGTACTCAGTGGTAACTTACCTTTCAAAAATTAAAAGGTCACTAAATAGTTTTGTTTCATTTTCCCAACCAAGAAACTGCAATTAATAAACAAATCACACTGAACAGCAGCTTGATCAGCTCAAATGTATTGGCAAAATCACACATGCAAAAATTTCATACTGACAGAAGTCGGTAAATGCCAGGCTTTACTGATTGTTTTAGAATTAAATTGCCATGCTCACCGATGGCAATGTACAGATATATGAGAAATATAAAACTGTACGATCTACACCACAAAAACCAAACAATGATTAAAAGGGAGTAATAGTCACAGTTGGAAGAAAGGAGTGATGGCTTTCAATTCTATCAAGAAGTTTTTCTGCCACAGGTTTGAACTCTCTTTCCCAATATAGTCTGTGGTAGTCCCTTGAATCTCTGTTGAGGCTGTAACCCAACACCAGCTCTTCATCTGTAATCAAGGAAAATATTGTCATCGGTTCTGAATAAAAATGTACCCAACTATGTATTTTGTGACCATAGCACATACAACTTAGCAGTTGTGTATGCTGATGGCTTAAAACCAACTCTCTAAGACAAACTAAGCATCACTGTCTGGGAGACTTAGATTTAATTGAAAAAGGATGTTAAGGTCAGTAAAAACAGTAAAAAGGGCATTGCAGGTTCTTTTATTCTCACATCTCATAGGTGCAGCTAGCCTCTGTCTGCAAGATCAAGCCTTTACCATGACTGTCTGCCTAGAAACTACTTGGGTTTTAACATTACCCACAGAAATTTTGCTAAGTAATCAATTCATCTAACTACACCTTTCCTGTCACAAATTGCTCTGCTAATCTGGTTCATGAAGACACTTTCAAACTATATTTACTATCAAAACTAAAGAACTTGAACCACACTAGTTACTGTATTACTGATGTCCTCCCTTCCTCACAAACTTCATAAATAAAATAATAGGATACTTTAAATAGAGACAAGCCATGTTAGGAATTAAAGGAAGTCATCAGTTGTTATTCCCCCCTCCATTTTGCCTGGCATTGGATGTGGCAAAGAAACAAACACTTACAGAAAAAAAGAAACAGCCTGCAACCAGAAGCATGCTCCTGGTCAGGAATCTACAAACACAACTGATAACGCTGAACAAATGTTTTCATACAGTTTATTGACAGCCTTTAGGCCATAAATGGACCTAAAATACAATCCTGCACCCAATGGGTAGTGTGACTTATCTTTGTCCTGCACTATGAAAGACCACCACTCACAATCTGTTAAATAAATAACTCTGTAAGGGAGAGTTTACTGCACATTCACAGCAGGCAGTTACCCACGTAATGATCAAACTTTGTGTAGAAAAGAGATGGTCAAACAGCAAGTATTCCTATTTAAAAGAACACCAAGGTGCCTATGCAGAGCACATGGCCTGAGCTGAAACAGCTATAAAGGAAGAGACAACATTTACTTTTGCAGGGGAGATGGGCTCCATTTCATAGGAAGTTACCAGTAACTGCAAACAATATTTGACTTCCATGCCACTACAGTGTTTCTAAATTACCAGAATAAAAGAGATGCTGACTGTGAGGTAGATTCCAAAAGGGGTTCTGCATAAAGAAATGATGCCACTTTGAGGCTTTCTGTAATAAATAAAGAGAATCCCCCCCATTCTTTCAATGTCATGTATCTCTGCAGGAACAAACCTTATAATCAGAAAGAAAAAACAGCCTCAGATATCAGATGTATATTTGACTGTATCAGAGGATAATTGAGGTCAGACAGGACCTCTGGAGCACAGTCACTATAGACCAGGTTGCTCTGGTCCATGTACTGTTCAGTACTGAACATCTCTGAGGATGAAGATTCCACAGCCTTTCTGGGCAGCCTGTTCCCCGCCCCCCCCCCCCATGGCGGAAACTTCTTTTCCTAATATTTAATGGAAATTTTTCTTACTGCGACACTCATTAGCTCTTGCCCTATCAATGGCACAGTAGCCCAACATATCTAAAATGAATCTCAGCAGCACAGAAGTGAGAGACCCTGCAGAGGAAGATAAAGGATTATGGGTTTTGTTTTCAGGGTGAATTGCTTTGCCTACTCCTGAAATGATTCTTCTACCTAAATTAACTCTCTAACACAGAGCAAGAGACATTTCTCCCTTTTATTAGCAAGCTGTGACGCCCAGAAGTTGACTGAATGTTTATGGAATCACTCAGGTCGGGAATTCCAGTCTACAAGAACAAGGGTCAGAACCAGTTCAAAAGCTGAAGTGTTGAACCAAAACAGTAAATTTCCCAAAGCAGAATGTGAGTAACACTGGGGATTGGCAAGGATCAGTGTCCCACATGCAAGCTGTGCATCCTCAGATAATTTAGTTTTCCCACGACCCTCCTCAAAACTAGCTAATTGGGTACTGGCCAAACAGAGTATGAACTGGCTGCAAGCCCAGGAACAAGACAAGCACACTGGGTCTCCATGCTGTGGGGGAAGCTGAAAACTAGAGTACAGACACTAGTCTGCAAGGACTACCCAACCCCTTAACTCCAGCAAGACAGGGGCCAGGAGCCGTTATCATGCCATGAAAAGCGTTCACATGTACTGGGATTCCAAAGTAACTTCCTCAAATTGATAGTGGAGGTAAAGGTGAGCAGAAGGTCTGGAAAAAGAGATTTCACTGAATGACCAAAGAGAACGCTCTGAAGACAGGCTGACCTCCACTGCTGCTCCTGAGGGACTGGGGCAAGGCAAAACTGTGGCCAGGGGCCTGGAAACACCAGCCTCCAGAAGCTTTGAGTCAATAAAGTGACACAAATCTCAAGAGTAGCTGAAAGTAGGCAAATGACGGTGCCACTGGAAAGCAATGCCACCGCATCTCAGGCTACTGGGATCAGGCAGGGAAAAAGAAAAAGAAATGGCGCCTTTGGTCCAGCCCTTCTCAGGCCCAACATCTTTTCAGGCTCTTTCCACTCCCCTCAATCTTTTGTCATCTTGTGCCAGGTAGGGGAAAGAAAAATAAACGGGAGGAGGTCAAGCACAGCAGGTGAAGTGAGGTGCCTGCTGTGCCATGCTCCACTTTTTCCGCTTCCTGAGGGTGTGCTGACGCTTAAGTACAGTCCACCGACTGTCAGCAGTTGCCTCCTGCTTCCCGAATGATAGAATCAGAGCAGTGACAGTTCAAGGCTGTTACTGGATACAATGGGAGGAGGAAGATGTAGGACAATATGAACCAGCTGCTAATGCTAAAATCTGTTGGCTCTTAACACACAGAGGAACCAGATCCAATGAATAAGATTTGCTTTTTCTACAGCTACTCTTCTAACTACAGTGTGAAGACAGATGAGCCTTCTGATTTAATTCTGACCTATTTTTAATTAATTGTCATTACAGTTGCATTACAATTGCGGTTGTAGCTGCAGTTGCAATTGTACGTGAACTTCTGGTTCACGGAAGTTGTACTAGTTCATAAGAGTTCCAATTACTACCCAGCCTGGACTCTGCAGTGTTAAGAGCAGAAGAAAAAATAAGTATGAACTTTCCAAAGCACAGATATATATTCCTTGCTGCATGCCAGAAAATTCAAGCATAATTGTGACTGTAAAGTTCACAGTTCTGTTGCAGAATGTTAAAAAGTGCACTAATGATCTTGAAACACTGAGTATTTTCAGATAAATAGATGGAATTACTGCTCACATCAAGATATGCTCTATCATAGCAAGAAATGTAATGCAAGGAATGATTGCAACAATGAATAACAGTAATTCTGCTGTAACTGGAAAAAAATCCTCACAAATCCACCCACTTCTCTGATTGTCTAAAAACAAAAGAGACCATGGGGATCTCACTTTCTGCCTGGCTCTGACTAACGTGCAGTGTTCTTCACAGTGAGCATACATATTTAGTAAATTTCCAGTTAATACCAAATCAAAATTAGTTAAGGTTTGCTTCAATCTCATTTACACTTTAAAGATATTTTTTTTAAAGATAATTGCAAATGACCTACCCAAAATAAAATCATAACCAAAGCACTGCTCATAAGATAAAGAAGGAAAATTACATATAGTGACTGTAGGACTATTATATAGCAAGTAAACGCTGTAAAACTTGAAGCAAAGTACATGTATAGATGAAAAGATCCAACTGGGTAAGCAAATGAGGGTCTTCACATTCACTTGTAGGCACCTTCCAGCCTGTCTCTGTGGAGGAGTACACCCCCCATAGCCTTGGGGAGCAGATGAGAAATTGGCAGGATGTTGTCCTTGCCCACAAGGAGCTCATGATGAGAAAAGAAGTCAAGGGACTCCTGTCAGAAGCAGCAAGCTCAGCCTGTTGCACCACCCAGCCCCTCTGGCTGAGGGGAGAAGCCACATTGCCCAGACTGCCCAGTGCGGGCTGGTCAGTAACCAGGTGCATCACAGCTGAGCCCCTGCTTCTGCCAGTGCCTGCAATGACCTTTGAGGCCGCAAGGGCTCACATACAGTGAAAAATATGTTTTGAGCTGAAGGTCTACGGGATAGTTGGCTCAAGCAGGCAAAAAGGCAGCTGGCAAAAAGCATTAGCGGCATGCTAAGTAGACAAACTGGAGTGGGGAGTGACAGCAGCCAATTCCACTTTGGCAGCCTGTAAGATCTGAGGGAATGTGCTGAATGGCAAATAGACCACTGGATAGTCTATACCCGCCAACCACTTAAAGCTGTGCGACAGACTTCCCACCCAAGCTAATACTACTTTGATTCTGCTCCTTCCAGTTCTTTTATTAAGGAAAAAGAGACCAAGATTATGAATCTCACCTAAGAGCGATGTGAGCAGCACCAGCAATGTGTCAGTGTCTTCTCCAAAGTATGAGGCTGCACTCGTGATGTCTTCACTGTAGTTCCACAGGGTTTTGCATATCAAACAAGCCAGCTGCCAGTCTGCTGGCCCAAAGTCTTGTAAGCAGTCAACTAACCTGCCAGTATCAAACAAAAACAGTGTTTTGCTCCATACAGTTTTCTCCTGACCCCTCAAAATTTGACAGTCTAAAAATGTATGCAGACTCCATGAAAGCTGGCAGGAAAAAAATCTACATTAATAAACTTAAAATGCTACTTTCTTCCTCAGTAACTTCCCGCTTCCCACTTCGTCTAGTTCCCTAAGGATCTGAACATGCCTTTTCTCTACACATACGTGCTTATGCCTGCCTGCATCTGTCCATCCCCTATAAATTTTTAACCCAGCTAACCAATTTCAATCACATACATCACAAATGTAACCATCTCAAAGACACTAAAATTCCATCAAATTTCATGACAAACTGTGACAGTCCCAAGTCTGTCGCTACCACTAGAGCAGAGACTGCAATGCGAGGCAAATCTTACTGGGCACCAAGAATTCATCTGGAAAAGATGGTATGAACACAGAAAAAAGGTTCAGTCAGAATATCCAGCTTATTACATATCAGAGGGTCTGACAGGAAGAGAAAGCCAAAGGAATTCACTACTTCTGTGCCTCACAGAATTGCCTTTTATATTCAGTGAAGTCTGACAGCTTTGCAGATCTCACCCCTTCTTGTATTTCCTCAGCCTGCATTCCCAACGGACTCCTCTCGCAAATGCCAGTTTTACTGAAGACCATTAGGATCCTGACCTTTCTTCCAATCTCACTTCCTTGCAGATGCCAAACACAGGCTAGATCATAAGCAGGACTCTAAAATTAAGCTATAACTTTTCTGCCTGCACCAGCTTATGTACCGTACCTATCCAGGGTTCCCATTACCTAACAGCAGCATTCACAACTCCCAAGGCAGCAGAAGTTAAACATTGTTTTTCACCCGTTGCTCCTAGTGACCTCTCCAACAGTAATGCTTCACTGCTGTTCTCTTCCCCAACCCTACAACACCCTCTTTCCCTCACTTCTCTACTTCACTGTGAGATATATGATCTGGTGATTGATGATGGGATAACTATTACATTCAGGTATGGCTGAAAATAGCAGTAACTGAAAAACAACCAAGAGGAGTTGCTCTCCTCTCTGAAGGCAGTCATTGTGGAAGACCAGGAGGCATCTAATGAAAAGCCTAAAGTCCTGTCCTAATTTTTTTAAGTTTAGCTCTCTGATGAGACAAATTCCATGCTTTATTAGGGCCACTATATATTGGTACAAAAATATGAGTACAAAAACCATTTCCAAAAATCCACAGAGCTGGTTTGGCACAGTCAGGATGACCTCCTTAACAATCACTTCTCCAGACTTATTCCATACTGGTTTTCCTTCCTTCTTCACAAGTTTTCAGAGTATAGAAAATTATATATTCTATATGATTCTATGTTCTACAGAATATTCTCTATTCTATATAATAGAAATTTCTCACATTTATTATTCATTTTGCCTGTAACATTTTTATTCTTCTTTTTCAGCTATTCTGTAAGTTAACTAGAACATGGGAAGGAAGGATGAGCAGACTATATATTGTTTACGTTGTATAAAATAGCAATTATGTGATGTAGGAACAGGAAAGCATTTCAAAGTTAGGCATATTGTTTCATAATGTGGGTTGTATCAACTGCTTTACAAGCGTAGGAACACGATCATTCATGTTGCTCCAATTAACCTGGATCCGCTATTATCTGAACATCAAAGCCAGAAGTGTTGCATCCACAGTGGTTTTTCAAGATCTTACAATGTAAGTCCCTTAAACTCGAATTCTCAGAGAGAGGAGACTCAGAGGCCATTCTCTGCCGAGCATGGCTACATCAGATAGTTTTCCCTATAGTACTAAGTAGTTACAAAAATTGTAAGGGACCATATGGGATATCATAGCACCCGAGTAATCTTCACACTTACATGGATACACATTAATGGTGCCTATTAACTGTAGCCCACAGATGATCCTGTAAAGTCAAACATATGCAGCTACTGCAAAGCCATGCCTTAGCTGCTTGGTTGTATGTTACCTTCCTCTGCTGTATGTATCAGGAAGATCTTTGCGAGGTTATTCTATGGTTTGTGGCTCTGCAGCAAGCTAAACCACTCTAATGCATTTGCAAAAAACATATGAAAAGCTCTTTCTTCAAGAACATTAGATGCCAAATATCTATTAAGTTCTATGATTCTATGATTACAAGTTATTGGCCCCAGTAAAAAAAGAATCTGATTGAAACTCTTTGACCAAACTACTCAAACTTGCCTTTTTTGTAAGCATAATCAGGAACTTACTTTCCAATTCCTCCTTCTTCCATCAGAAAAGTTCGTTTATTCTTATCTACTGTGAGATTGAGCAGAACTCCACAGGCAGAAAAACACACATCTTGGTTCTTGGCATCAAGCAAAGCAATCATGAACTTGTGTACTGGATTGTAAAGAAAGAAACAGTAATGCTGGGAGGATGGGCTTATCATACAAGTGGTATTACAACATACATATTAAACATGTATACTTAGAAAGCAGTCAAATGCAGGATATCCTACCGAAAAATTTAACCTTGTAGCATATTACTATGATGCCTGTAGAGCTGGCGCATGACCCAGAGTAACAGCCATTATTACATCAGGCTGAACACCGGTTTTCTTCAAAACACCACATACATAATTCTAGTTATAAAAATACACCAAGTTAATGTGAAAATCCAAGTTGACCAAACTGAATTACAGCATATTTCTTAAAGTACCACCCTCCTTTCAATCACAGAGTCAGCAGAAACTGCTAGGATATGGCATTTGGCACTCAGAGAGGGAAGTTCTCACCTCCGTGAGTGGCAGGGTTGCCCTAGACTGCTCCAAGCCCAGCTGGAGCTGCTGCAGCCTGGGGCTCCTGCAGGAGACAGGCAAGAAGCAGACGCTGGACGTGCAGCATCTCGCAGCCCTTGCTGACGCTGAGCTCAGTAGGCAGAAGAAGGCAGCCCCAGCGAGGGAGTCAGTCTTGCCTCATAGCAAGGCAGCCTCTCAGCTCTTCCTGAGCTTGGCACACTGACACCACAGTCTCGCGCAGGTGTAAAATTCAGTCCTCTGAGACAGCTCATCAGCAACCAGCTACTAACTGTCAGCTCTCCTTTTGCAGGTACCTTCTCCTTCAAAGCAGTGGTGTGTCTGCTTTTGAAAGAAGGGGTTGTATATTACAGCGTACCACCTCACTTGAAGCACTGACAGGTAGATACAAAAAAATTTACAGTGAACTGGTGTTTAATATTAAACTTATGACACATCTTCTGTGGATAGCAAAGAGTTGACGTTTTTCCCAAAGCTCTTTAGACACCCAAAGCAAAAGGACTTGAGAAGACTTGTATCCTACTTCACCCAGAGGTAAATAGGAGGTCTCTTTCTGGAGGCAGTCAAACATCTTAAATGCATGTTACACAGTGATAGCAAGCTGTTTGAACATGGGAATCAAAAATCTATGATTGTGAACTAAATGAAAATTTAGTTGGATTTAATCACTGCTAAACTGTTGGATTTGAAAAACTAAAGGAGTGAAGGGAAATTTCAGAATTATAATCTTCAGGAAAAACAGAGTTCTTGTAGTATTTACCTTTGTGAAGACACCATGGCATATTTTTCCTACTCCAATATTTCCATTTTAATGAAATTGAAGTAAAATGGTGGTTTTAAGGGCTACTACTGGATTTTAACATTTGCCTAATTTGCAAAACATCAGAGAAGATTGCTTCTACCCTTTAACTGAGACAGCTGATTAACAATCTTTCCTTTTTAGAACTATGGACATTTAAAAACAGGACTCCTACAAATGCAAAAGTAACTCACTCTTTTTCTGTATGATGAAGTCACAGATCTCATGATACCGGGAAAGATTGCCAAAGACTCTGACAGCCTCCACAACTCCATCCATACTGTTGCTCATTAGCAGCTTTAAAAGCACTATTGGTTTGCAGAGAAATGAAATAAAAACAATTACTTGTATATCACAAACATGCTTGGCTTTTTATCAATAAATATCAAAATGCAAAACCCAACAGCAATAAATGTAATAAATGGGAACAATTATCCATCTGTCTGGTTGCAGTGAAGGGGGTGAGCTGATGGTAGAATAAGGGTTAAATTGTGTAGGGCTTTGAAGATGAGAGAAAAAGCTCCAATATGGGGCTAAATGGAAAGGAACAAATGAGGAGTTATGAAGATAGCCTAAGCACAGTTGTAATAATGGGAGCCAGTTTTGCTATACAGTTTTTGAGTGGGCTCATGTGAAAATCCAGGAAGTCAAAGAAGAAAAAAAGTGTTGTAATATATAAGAGAATTGATTTAGATCCTGAACAGATGGTCTTATGGTGAGATGTCTCCTAAAACTCAAATTATTTTCTGGTTACATTTATCAGTCTTCAGCGAGTATGAAGTGAGCCACTGAAATTGGTCCATCATATAAAGGACTCACATCAGAGAAAAAAAATCTAGAAGAGAGATTAGCTTCATTCCCCCTACTTCTGTCTTTGAATTTTCAATACCGAACATGCCTTGAACGTGTCTTAAAGAGACATCTGAAATGATTTTTTTTTTTTTGTCTTTGGGATCCACCACTTGTATCAAACAATAAGCATTCTCAAAATGTCTCCTGGAGGAGGAAGCCTGCTGGTCTTCCATCAAAAGGTTTTCTCCCTCCTCAGTTCAGGCAGAGAAAAAGTGATGGCACTGGTTTCACATGCTAACAATAAAAACAGGAGAGAGAGAGAGCAAATGGGACAGGTAGAGAAGATGCAGTTCCTACACATCACTAAAATATGGCTATTGTCCATAGTGTCAGAGGGGGAGAGAATCACACAACTCCTATACTGCCAATGGATTTATAAGCCAGAAACAGACACAAATAAGATTTTGCAGGTCTAGAAGGTACTAAGAAAAAATGCACTTTCTTACCATACTCTGATTAGAAGTAACAAACAACATCATTATTTTGGCTCAGACATATGGATTTTGAATGAGTCTAGCAAAAATTGCTAAACAGAAAACAATATGGCAAATCCCTTTGGGGAGGAAAAGAAGAGGGTTTGTTAACAATATAACTACTTTCACACACAGAATTATGTTCCAAAAGAATGAAAAATCATTATGGGAAGAATTTAGCCCTATGAACTTCATATTCCTGCAATATGATACCACAAAACATTATTAGTGTCTTTGTTTTCTGTAGTGTCAAAATATAGCATGAATAACTTCCACTTTCAAAAAGCTAAACAAAGAGTACTGGTTTAGAAGTCCTTACTTTCAGCAATATGTAGCTTCTTGTCTTGAACAGCAGAACTCTTCACTTCGTAGTAGGATAAATTGTTGATTGTTGTCGCAGCACTGATGACCAACTCCTCACAGTCATCAACTGACTTGTACTCTGATAGTAAAAAAACCCCAAGAACATCTGCATATGTAGATATACGCACACATACATGAGTAATTCAGCAGTGATATTTTATATATATATATAAACAAACAATCATAGTTTACATGGCCACTATTATAGACAATTATTCTGTTTTTCAGTAACATGTCAGAAGCTAACAGGAACAGCTGATCCAAAAATGGCAATATGTCACTCTTTCCAACTCTTCATCTATGAAAATAATTGTGACATGCTTTAAAATCTAGTTAGTTCAGACATTTTACAGATCCTATTTGGTGTTTTAAGATGGAACTGAGGATGGAGAATCCACATGCAGAAATAAGCCTGTGTGATAGACACAGAAAAATACCGAGGACTATTATACTGCTATGTCAGGTACCATGAAAAATTGAAAAAAAACCCCACTTCTTTAACAATACTTGAAAGATTCTCTCAGAGTTCCTAACAGAATGTTAACCAGTGTAAAATTACACCAGCGAGTCTCAAAGTTGTGTATAGTGATTTATCTGAGGTTTCTGGCCTCAGAAACCAAGAGTGAAGGAAATAAGAAAGGAGTAAGTTAATAGGGAGAGGACATTCTGTAGTAAACTAAGCGATACAGTGCTCAAGAAAAGGGGAGGGTGTCAGAATGAAGCTGTGAGGCTCAGAAGTGCTTACACAGTGATTAAGACAGTTCCAACCCAGGAAGCTCCTCCAGGGCTTAAAACAGAATGGACCAAGTTGTGAGTCTGCTTTCTCTAATCCCTCATAGCTTGTGGGCGAGACTGATAAACTAGCATATAATCTGGTTGATTGTCTTTACATAATATTTAATGTTCTCATCACACACTAAAATATACTGAGGTCTTTGAGATGTCTCTTGCCACTGATGAACTGGTCCAGGGAGAACAGACTGCCCAGTTCTAGCCTGTGATTAGATTTACAAAGGGATCAGTAAATGGTATAGGAATTGCAGTCCTAAGCCTCCATTTAGAGGGAAAGGGACACTCAAGTGACAAAGGTTGGAAAGCTGAAAAAGAAGAAAACATAAGAGGAAATTTTTCAAGGAGGCTGAAAGTTATGAGTGCAGGGAACAAAAGGAATACTTAATTCAGAACAGTCACAAAACCTGCAAACCTCAAAAAAACCCATCACCAAACACACCTATGTAGCACATGATAAGAACAGACTTCGCTTATATATGAACTCTCAGTGAGATGTATTTAAGATAAAATTTGTTTCCTTATCTTTAATGATCACACCTGCAAATCTGATCACTGAATTAAACACTTCTACAACATCTTTCCCCAGACTCTGAAAAGTCAGTACTAAAGCAGCAACTGTCTCAAACAGGCTTTCTACATAAAAGTTTATGAATATCAGAAGATTGACTTTGTTATTTTAGCAGAGGAACTGATTTAGTTATGGGTCAACCTAATAAGAAGGTCAAGTAGAAAAATCCTAAACTCCCCTTACAGACTTAACAAAGATAACAAAGACAACACAGGTTTTATTACCTAATACCGTAACAAGCAATTCTACAACACGATGGGCAGCTGCCAGAGCTGCTCCTATGCTGGGATGAATGGAGAGATTGGCCAGCACTCTTATCAGTTTTATCAGAACATCTTCTGCTTCGGAAGGATGCTTTGGGTGGCTTTTTTCTTCCCCTCCTCTTTCATGGTAGCATTTCTGTGCATTCAAATCAAGTTCACGGTAGGTTTGAAATAATGATATCAAGGTGTTAACACTTCCTTTTTCTTTAAAAAATTGCTCACGGGCCTGGTTATTCTTTGCTGTTAAATTGCCAAGAATGAAGATGATACGGATAACCAAATCCTGCAATAAAATAAATAAACCATATTACACGGAAAACATCAGAAGCTATTAGCAGCTTAAGAAGAAGATAATACTTAATTTGCTTCACATCTCAGTTAATAGCAGATCCAGAACAACTGAAGGAATGCCAAATACAGCAACTAGAAATAATTTTTTTATGCTACTATTTTTCACAACCCAGTTTACAGAAGAAATCAAAACCATCTGACAGAACTAGTATAGCATTCGGGTAGTTACTAATGGGATATACTTAGTATAGGTCATCTATTTTTACCAAGCCCACAGTAATCTTAAAACATCTTAAAACAGCACTTTATATAACTAAAATAATCACATGGGCCAGAGCTTACTAATCTTTCAAGTAAGCAAGCGTCAGTTGTGATGGCCGAAGCCCACCACCTTCTCTTCTTCTCTAGGCTTGTCACCCATTGTTAGAGGTTATTTCCCCTTGAGTTGTTACTGTTAAATCCATGTTAGCTATTACTCATTTCCTTGTTAAGTCCAATTGCTTACAGATAGCTGAAGTATTTGTTCTAGATGTTTAACAGAAATGTAATCTAAATTGACTGGTCTGTTATTCCCCAATTCCTCCTCTCTCTTTTTAAAGACAGGTGCCCTACAACCTTGCAATCCTACGTAACTTTTCAAGAATCCCAGAGACATTACCCTTTCTGTCCTTTTGTAAGTACCAAAGGGTAAATTTCATCAGGCCTAGTTGGTCTGAAGACACATAAATAGGCTCCAGCTCATTTTTTAGTGATAAAAGAAGTCAGATTAAGCATTTGACCATATTTAACCTTTTCAGAAGCAGCAGCAAAAAAAGGCATTCCACACTTCACTATTCACAGTGGCATCTGTCAGTAATTCTCATCTTCTGAACACTGCAGCAATTATTTCCTTATCGTCTTCCCCCTATTAATGTCCTATAGAAAGTTTTCTCATTTCTTTTCACGTCCCTTTCTAGTTGCACCTCATTTTGTGCTGTTTTTTTCTGATTTTCATTTTACATGTTCTTGCTACCCTTTTATTGTTACCATTGCTAAATAAGACCTACTTTCTATTTTTATACTGTATATTGAAATCTCATGATTTAACCAAATTGCTCTCAAAGCACTTTCTATCCCTGCCCTTCAGTGGGATATAGAATTGCATCTTTTGTGGCTTCATTTTGGACATACTGAGAAATAGCCTCTTTTTGGCAAGACTAGTGGATCCTAACTGTATGGCATTCAACAACATCATCATCTTTTTCTCACCCACCTGTATGGAAGAAGAAAAAAAAAATAATTCTGAAAGTCTGAACTTTTAAACTAATTAAAACATTTGCCTGTTTCACTTGCATCAAAACTTAATAATTTCCAAAAAGCAAAGTCCATAGCTTTATCTTAACAGTGCAGGTAGTGTAACAGCACTTCCTGAAGTACAGCACAGCCATCTACCCTTAACTGCTGAACTGCTGTACTTGAACTAACTCAGAATTTTGCTAAACAATCTACATGCTGTTTTTCTTCAACTATAATAGTTACATTCACATCCTCCTTGGTATTAATAAGTTAACCAAGTACAGTCCAACTTGTTAAAGTATACAAACTAATACTGAAGGAAAAAAGATGTGTAAGCAGTGAATCCTTCTTTCTTACATGCCTTCATCAGTAAGCTTCAGGTCTTAAGACTCTGCCACAAGACACTGGCAATAACATCTCCTTAGGGCCAAGAAGATGAACGCTATCCCTGAATATGAGAAGCAGGCAATTTCCTAAGTGAGGAATGAGTTCTCACATCCATGTATTTAATATGATCACCTTTTTTTTAATTAGGCATCATATTTTTGCTAGCACCTAAATGTCATCAAGACAAATTTTTATGAACATTCTTACTGACTAACCACTAAGAGCTTTCACCTTTACTGGCACAACCCCCAATTCACAAAGGCTGTAAGAATTTGAAACAAACAACTGATGAATCAGAAGAGAGAACTGAAAAAAGCAGGCAGTCTAGTTTGACTCGTTTATATTGACTTTCTAATTTTGGTCAAAACAGTATCAGCCCAGCAACAGCTCTACCCAATCAGAAAACAGACAAACAGGTACCGTACAGCAATCAACTGATATTTTGAGAAGTGTGATCTCAACTGTGCTTTCCACCTACAGGCTAGCAAAACAAACTTATAATACACTTCTTTTTAGCTAGGCACATCCGGTTTAATAGCATATTACCAAAGTTTCATTATCTTCCAGTGAAAATTTAACTCGCAGAGTCAAAGAGAAAAGGTGGTACAACTTCTCCTGAGTAGTATAATAATTGAGGGTTTGTATTGTTTTTGGCTACATTTTTTTTAAATGCTCTTGGCGTAAGCACTGCAAGAGTAAGAAACAGCAGTTTTAGAATTGCTGTGTAAAGAAATATATGTGAAGATGAATGGCATTTTGAAACTGCTTGCAAGACTAAACTTGCACATAAAAAAATGGTGTAATAAATGAGATTATTATGTGTCTCCAAATGTTTGGAGTATTAACTGCGTATGGAATTTCAGACATTCTTGCAAATTTACAGGAAAATTATATTTATCAGATTAATTTATATAATATGGAGGTTTTAACATGTATGGCACTAAAGACAAATTAGAGACAGGAATTGAACTCAGTCATTTAATCTTTTTGTAACGAGGCATTCATGTGAGACATGCTGTCCAGAGTGTGTACCCAAACCTGATTGTATGGTTCTATATGAGACCACACAGCTTCACTTACAAGTTGAAGAAACATATCAAGAAGAGCTTGAGAAGGAGAACTAATTTTTTTTCTTTGCTTCCAATCTGTGAAGAAACTGTGGTATTTTTGTTTTTAAAGCAGTCATGTCACCACATACTTCATCAGCATTTAACTCTTATTTTTCTGACGACTGGAACACATACATTTGATCACTTTTAGAAAGATTGCTTATCTACTTTAAAAGAAAAGTCTATTCCTTGCACTGCCCTAGTAGCAAAGGTACCCAGTGTACTTGCTGAGTCACAGAACTTGACAGCAGTTTATCTTGGCAATTAAAGCATACCTGCCTTTCTGTGCAAAGCATGATGAACAGAGGTACAAACAGTTCAGGTTTACTTATCACTAGGAAAGGAAAGTCAGTAATTTCTGGAAAGGAAAGGTCAGTAATTTCTAACTAAAATAAGATAAATAAAGGAGGGGAGTCCATTCTAGAGTACAGGTCAGCCAAGTACCTGTTAGTCTCTTTGGTGTCTGGACACCCAGAAGGGAAGGGGTAGTATGAAACAAAAATTCAGATGCCAGCAGCTGAGTTCCAGCTGTAAATGAAATGCAAATGAAATGCGCTTTCTATGTTACACAAACTTCAATGGAGGTAGTAAAAATTCTACCACCTGCACAGCAGCATGAACTGCTTCTCATTCAAATCTAATTTACACTTCATTTCCAAATTTATATTTCTGCTTTATGACGTACCTTGGAAAGAAAATTTGAGAGTTTTCTTTGCAGAGTTTGATAGTCTACTTATAGACAAAATAACAGGAGTTACGCCATCCTGGAGCTAATCTCTTCCAAACACAGTACGGATTCATCGTGAACTGATGTTCCAGCTGTAAAAACTCCTGGTCAAACCCAGAAATAATGACTGGCCCAAAATGAAACTCAGTTTAAAGATGAAAAAAAGGAGGGTGTTTGTGTAGAATACCCTGGAATTATCAAAAGCAAATAAAGAAGTTCTTGACTAAGGGACCTGAAATAATGAGCAGAGAGAAGCTTTGCCACAGTGATAGCAAGTAGTACTTTGTCAGTAGAGAAGGAACACTTCCTTCACCTGCAAATATGAATGCATTTGAGGAGAAGGAGGAGCCATTAGAAGAATGTAGTTATATTTCTGTGTATCACATGGCAGAGGACCCTATCCAATAATTTCTACAGCCCAAAATGTGATCTGTTTACTTAAACTTTTCAGAAAAGGGTTCATTTGCACTTAGTGACTTCTAGCAATGAAGAACGCATGTCCTTAAGCTTGTTTGTGGACATCTGGAGATCTAGGAAAGGTAACAAAGAAAAGCAAACATACTGTCACCAGAACAATATTTAATGAAAAGCAGTGTACACTCTCTAAAAAAAACATTTCCAAAATCACAAATTGAAAAAAAGTAGAAAACCATATCCCTCATGGTATTGCTCCAGTGATTACTGATCTCCCTGGTTAAAATCTTTATTATTACTATTACTAGCTTAAATTTGTACAGTTTGAGCCACTGTTACTTATGATCTCTTGTTTTATGGATTAAAAGATGGTTTACTAACAGAAATGTCTTCCTTGTGAAGGTTCTATTAATAGACATCTTGCTAATGGTCTGACCTTTGTCACTGATAAAATAATTTGCTTAATCTTGTTTCTTTTTTTAAACTCTAATCATTCTTTTAGCTCTTTTCAGAGCTTTTTCCCAAGCTTTTGGCATCTTTTGTAGAAATTAATATCAAAAGCTAGAGCAAAATATTTTAGTGGCTGGCCAAGCAGTAATATCTTCTTAGTATTCTTAATCTTCTTATTATTCTTATTTGACATTCTAATGTTTACCTATCTAGTAATTACATTCTGTCTCTTGTAGCTTTTGATCTATCAGAACAGCATGTTTCTATACGATATACGCCAATGAAGGCTGGTTGACTACAACCTTTGAGCTCTACATTCCTAATCATTTTATATTCAGAGTATATATCACATATTCTGCACTCCCCCTACCGCTTTTGTCTTCTCTTTCAGACAAAAAAAACCCCCAAACACTCAAAGCCAACTCACAACAAAGTATTAGGAAGATGCAAATACACTATCAGCTCAGCATATTGTCAGAAATCATACTATAGGGAAAGGGTGACCTTCAGTGGTTATTCAGGTTTATCAGCAGGGAAATTCCTTCAGAGTTTTCAGAATATTTCTCCTAAAACAGATACTTCCTTCTTGAAAAAAATGTTAATTCAGAGAGAATGAATTATCAGTTATGAATATGCATGTGCACACACAAAACACAGGAGAAAAATCTTATACTTTTGTTCTTTAACGGTCAATTACTAGCTTCCCTTCATAACTTTTTTTAATTGTCCAAAGCACTATTATAATGTTGGGCTAGAGAGAGGAGGAATACAACTGAAAATATGTATTTGTAAATGTAGGACAAAAGAACCACATTATCTAAGTTCTTCATAGGGTTACCTTGACAAGCATTTCAGCAGAAGTGATGGCAGAAACAGTACCCACTCTCCATTCATGGTTTAGTTCCTCTCCCATATTGTTTCCTCAGTATTTGTGAACAAGGAACTATTGGTGTGGCTGTTCAACAAAGTAGACTGGAAAGCAATGTAGATGATAACCCAGAGAAGGACTAGGGTTCTTTTTTTCAGTTTTAAGGTTATTGGAAGCTGTGTCAGTTTTGTGACATGATGTATCATGCTTTCACACAAACGGCTGTCCTCAGCCCAAATGAGGGATGGCACAGAGGGAAAAGTGAGTAACCCAAGCACAAAGAACACTGATGTCAGCAGGAAGGCCAGTCACTGCATGGAGATAAGCCTTCACCTAATAAACAAAGCCAGAAACAAAGAGGACAAACTCTCTGCCTTTACAGGCCCCATGTGTGAAAACCTTCCCCACTGCAGCAAGCTTAAGAGCAAAAAGGACATTCAACAACCCTAAAAATGAGTCTTTTTCTTGGAGGGAGACAAGAAAAAGTCACATAAGCAGAAGCCTGCTTGCTCACAGAAGACTATAAACTGATTTGGGACCGGCTACCTGGTAGATGCATTTGAGAAGAAAGCTGGGCAGATCCAGGCACAACGAACCTGATAAATGCAGACATCATCTCAGAGAGGATGACAAGACAACATCAGCCTAGTCTTCATTTAATAAATTGTTTCTGACCAACTGATTGTTAAATCAAACAGGTAAAGCAGCATGCAAATTATAATTGTAAATTAGTGCAGTTCTACAAGCTGATGCAAGAGATGCAAAAATAATAATAAATCTTTTCAAATGTATCAGGACCAGGAAGTTTGTCAGAATCAGCAGAACTAATTGATGATCAGGAAAAAGGAGCACTCAGAGAAGAAAATGTAATTCCAAAGAAGCTAAATGAGTCCGCTGCATTGATACATGCTCACTGTGAAAGCAACTAGGAAGATGTCAAAGCTATAGCCTTCCCTGGGAAAGTCTCATCAGAGGATCTGTCTAAAACTAAAGGGATCACAAACAATTTTAAGGAACAAACTGACAAAACAAACAGTAAGAAAATTACCAGGACTGGATAAGAAAAACAGTAAGAAATTACTAGGACTGGACCCAACAATTCTAAGAACTTACTAAATAGCTTAATTACTAACAGTGATGTGCAACCTCTCAAAACTGCATTGATGCCTAAGGATTGGAAGGGTACAAACATAACATCTATTACTAGAAAAAGATCCAAGTGAGATTCAAGCCGTTGCACCAGATAAATTAGAAGAAACCATAAAAAAAGAACAATAAAGTAAGTGGACTGTTGGATAAACACAATCAGCTTTAAAGACTCCTAAGTCCTGACTTACTCAATTCTTAAGTTCTTTGAGGGGATGAACAAACATGTATAAAGGGAATCTATCTGTTATCACCCATGTGGCTCTTCAGGAGACTTTTGACTAAGTCACTCATGAAAATCCTAGTGAAGCTAAGCAGTCATGTAAGGGAGAATGTACTGGTATACATAAATGATTAGAGGATGGAAAACAGAGTAAATCAGCAGTTCCTGCAATGGTGGAAGATGACCAACGGAGTTCCACAGGGTTCTGTGCTGGGATCTGTTGCACTCAACTTGTCCGCAAACATGGTAAAGTGAGTGACAGCAGGGATGTGGAGGAGTTTGCTGATGACACTAAGATAATCAAAGTAGCAAAAATGAAGGCTGACTGAAGAGCAGAAAAAAGATTTGTAGTCAACTGATAATAAAACAGCAGATGAAATGTAAATGCAGACAAACATGAAATGATGCATGTGGAAAACAAAGAACAGTCATACCATCACATATAAAATTACAGCCTTTGAACCAACCATAACCTCTTGGAGACCAATCTTGGGGTTAATGACAGATTCCTCATGGGGGTTTAATGCTTACAGGAGGTCAACAAAACAAATAAAATTCGGGAAAGTCCTGGGAAATAAACTTATGCAGGCATGCAATTCTATGATATGGCTGTAACTTAACTGCCATGTTCTGGTTACCTCATCATGAAAAAACGTACAGGGCACAGGACTGTAAAAAGTTCTGAGAAAAGCATTGTGGATGTCCAATGGTATAGAATAGCCTCTATATCAGAAAGCACCAAGTAAGCAAGGACTCTTAGAATGAATCACAGAATCAGAGAAAGGTTTGGGTTGGAAGGGACCTTAAAGATCATCTAGTTCCATCCCCGATGCCATGGGCAGGGACATCTGCTACTAGATCAGGTTGCTCAAAGCCCCGTCCAACCTGGCCTTGAACACTGCCAGGGAGGGGGCAGCCACCACTTCTCTGGGCAACCTGTTCCAGTGTCTCACCACCCTCACAGTTAAGAATTTCTTCGTTTTATCTATCCTCATTCTACCCTCTTTCAGTTTAAAAGTGTTACCCCTCTGCCATCACTCCCTGATAAATAGCCCCTCCCCATATTTCCTGTAGGCCCCCTTGAAGTACTGGAGGGTCACTATAAGGACTCCCTGGAGCCTTCTCTTCTCCAGGCTGAACAACCCCAACTCTCTCAGCCTGTCCTCATCGGGGAAGTGCTCCAGCCCCCTGATCATCTTCATGGCCTCCTCTGGACCTGCTCCAACAGGTACATGTCCTTTTTATGTTAGGGATCCCAGAGCTGGACACAGGACTCCAGGTGGGGTCTCAAGAGAGTGGAGTACGAGAATCACCTTCCTCGACCTACTGGCCACACTTCATGGTCACTGCAGCCAAGGCTGCCCTGGAGCTTCACACTCCCCATCAGCCCCTCTTGGTGAGAACAAAGTCCAGCATAGCACCTCTTCCCATTGGCTCCTCTGTCACTTGGAGAAGGAAGTTTTCATCAACAAATTCCAGGAACCTCCTGGATTGCTTATGCACTGCATTCTCTTCAGCGTGGAAAAGAGATAACTTGAAGAGGATACGATAAAGGTCTAGAAAGTCAGGAGTGGTGTGAAAT
The DNA here is from genome assembly GCF_003259725.1 of Athene cunicularia. NCBI lineage: Eukaryota > Metazoa > Chordata > Aves > Strigiformes > Strigidae > Athene > Athene cunicularia. The sequence continues at coordinate 49,991,768 of NW_020799097.1, read as the reverse complement.
TAATGACTAGGGATTAAATATTCATTTGACTTTTCAATATAAGAACTGGAAGGAATCAAATAAAGATAGTAAAGGCCAAATTCAAAACAAGCAAAGAGAATTATCTGTGCAATGGGTAGTTGCTATGACAACTACTTGCCAATGGATGTTTAATATGTTAGACGTTTATATGGGGTAGACTACAGAATTTCATGGAAAAGAAGTCCACTGAGGTTTATTTCACACAGAGAACCACAGCTGGCTGAGGAAGTTTCCAAACTAGAAAGAACTGGAGGTTTGTTAAGTATATACAGAAAGTATCATACACGCTTGCAGTGTTTTTACTGTTCTCTAGGCATCTGATTTTCACCACTGCCAAGTATGGATAGATAGTAGGCTGGATGAACCTTCCATGTGACCCAATGTGACTGTTCTTTTGCTAAATAGGCAATTGCTGCATCCAGTGATGTCAGATTCTTAACAAACATTTCCTAATTAAAAAAGTAAGCTACACTAAAGTATAAAGGGACTTTTCTATACAACAGACACAAACTTTTTTCTATGTGCATTTTAGTACCACACTCTGTGTTTGTGAACTTAAGGCTGAAAACAGACTCCTAACTGTACACTGATAAAAGATTACACAGAAGCTGGCAGGGCCCCAAAAGACCACCTAAGCTCAGGTAGTGTCTGACATACTGATAGAAGCTATGGCCCTTTTTTAGGCAATTGTTCTGTTCTAAAAGCATGCCCTCCTTGTGACTTATGACATTAACCACAGCCTGAGAAAGTCATCCTTTATATAGCCTATCTGAGTTTAGAGATGATAATGATCTGAGAGAGGGGAACAACATTTTGTAAAAAGATTTCTGGAGATGGGCAAAAGACTACAACGCTGGCTAGAAACAGAAGCATGCAAAGCTCATCCTGCAAGACAGGCTCCACAAAAACACTTCTGACAGCTTTCATGGCATCTGGCACCCACTTTTTCATTACTCCACACAAGTAAGCTCCAAAACCAACTGCAAGTGAAGTACAACAGAATGTGTACTTCAGATGTGGAGAAAAGCATCACAGTCCTACCTTGCAGATCCTACCTTTCCAATCTTCTGTATTCCTCTCCTTACCTAAGACTATGACACATGGAATTTAGCAAGTCTTGCCAACTCAATTTCCCCAGATGTCTTTCTCACAGAGTTAAATTACTACTCCTCTTACTCCTGACTCTTTTACCCAAAACAAGCTGAGAAAAGAAAAAAGAGCTGAAACTGCAGTGTGGTGAGAAGAACAGAGACTATTTGGGTGGCAGCTGTGGAATTCAGTGTGTGGTGTGGGAGCAAGTTATTAATCCTGTTTCCAGTGCTCACATTCTTATTTTCACTATATTTAATGTTTATTTTAAAAGTCACAGTTAGAAAGCACTTGAGAAAGTCCGAATGCTGGTTTTCGTTTAGTTTTTCCCCAGTTTGTTTCTAGCCGCCATGACTGCCAGTAAAAAAACCTGATCCCACGAACTTCGCAACCTGAAAATTCAGACAACATACACACTTCCTTTCTTAACATACCAGTTCTTAGTCCTGAGGATTTTTAATGTATTGAGTTAACAATACTGATTTATCTCCTCTTTGCTGCTTCTTCCCACAGCAGACAATTTTACTCACACTGCTGTTACTTGTTTTCTTTTCAACACATACCAACTCATGCTGTAACTCACTATCTGTCAGCATATTAAAAGAAAGATTAGCAGTGCCAGCTACACCTCAGGAAAAACATTTGCACTCCTCACAGCTCAAGTGTTTATTATATACTACAGAAAAAATGGTGCATTACATTATCCATGTCCCCTCTTCTTGTTTCTGCAGGGCTTCACTAAGCTGACAACTGACAGTTGCATTCTTGTTTAAAAACTGCAGTAAGAAATAATTATTCTGAAGACACTGCATATATAATCATCACAACATAATAACTTTTTTTAATACACCAGCTATTTCTTTACTAATTTGTATTTTGATAAAACAACTCTCAGTTTAACACAAAAAAGCAATGTTAATCTAGTTAAAGATATATTTTAGGACCACTTAATAAAGTAGAAAAATGAGAAACTAAATTCTGAACACTATCTGACAACAAACAATTTGAATTTATATATAACCCTACAATTCATTATGACACAAAGCTATTGAAGGAGGCTCTCTCGGAGCCTAGAAAAGTGCCCCATAAAATTACAGATGAAGATTGAGGGGAAGATGTTCCTCAAACTCCTTATTCTCAGTCCCATTATTTGTTGAGGTTTTAATACAGTGTTTACAAGGAAAAATAACTATAAATCTTGTAAAATATCATGCATTTGATATTTCTCATGTTATTTACATAGCATTTACATAGTGTTTTACTAAAGTGTCTTTGAAGATCATACAATGCAAGAGCAGCCTGAACCTAGAAATACTCAGATATGCTGAAGAAATGTTAATCAACAGACATTTAGAACAACAGAAACAACTACTTAATCTTCGTTCCTTTTCCATGTGTATTATCACAGAAAATAGGGAGGCAGGTAAACAGGAAAGGGAGAAATTATTTTTGTGTTTGGCAAGAGAAAGAATAGATTGTTCAGCATAGCTGATCTGGTTACCTTAATTATCTGCCTTTAACAATAGCAGCACAGAAGGCCTCCTTCCAACAATTCTTCAGGAATTACTAACCCTGGGATAAATTGTATAGGGTAACTAAATGTCCTCAAACTAGTTTAGATGCTGGAGCAGCCAAGAAAGCTCCTTCCCTTAAAACACATTAAAATAATTCTTAAATGTTCTGTGTTTTGGAACCCTGTTCCACCCATAAAAACTACTTTCTTCTTAAATCCTACCTGGCAGTAGAGCTGAGTAACTTGCTATACATGGGGCATTCCACTCTCACCAACATGGCAATCTTTAAAACTGTGATCCTGAACCAAACTCCTAGATCCTGGTGCTCCAGTAAATGTAGGAAAGATCACTATGATATGGCAGGACAATACAGCAACACCCGACCCTTGCAGTTCTAATGAAGTTGGTAGCAAGTACACTCTTACAGTTTTAATTTGTAATAAGAGGCATTTGGACAAACTCTAAACGTTTATTTCTAGGTGAATGTTCCAAATGTGGTATTTTAGGCAGATGCTTCTCTCTGGTAGAGGAGAGAGACATTCTGACACCTTAATAGAGTTATCAAGGAACAAATTTTCCTCTGCTCTTAAATTGTTTAATTGGAAAATTCACACTTCTTTTGCCAGGGAGGAGGGCAGGAGAAATCCAACCATTTCCTACTATTAAATATTCAAATAAACTATTTGCTTTAAGAAGCATTTTTTAAACCGAAGAAAAATAATTAAGTACTCAAAGGACTGTTTCTACACATGCAAAGGACAGACAATCAACTATCTGTTCTCTATATTGCTTTGAATTTTTAATCTAAATTATTTCATTTCAATTATTTACCCCTTAGAAATGCTGTCAACCATTTAAAAATTTTTATTTAGTAAATGCATAAAACTAGGTCACTGAAAACAAGCTTATACACAATAATACACAGACACATCAGAGGATTAATATATAAAAATCAAGAGATGAAAAAACTGACCTGCTGATTCTGGTGTTTGTTTAGTAAGGCTAAAAATAAGATGTAACATCTGGAGCAGTCTGCTAAAGCTCCACAGAAGTCATTGTAGGAAGAAAGTTTGCTACAAAGATACAAAAATAAAATATAAATGAATGAAAACACTTTTTTTCCACAAAAGCTTTTTTTTTTTAAAATCACTTTGCTTTTGACTCTCAGAGCTGTATTTTCCAACAAATAAAATGAATGCCAATACTCTGACTTCTAGTGGAGTCATATGCAGTTACATAAGAGCACAGCAGAAGTCTAGCTATCCTCGCTGCAGTGAATTACGGGAAGAAGCAAACATAAGGAGCTTCCCAACCTGCTTGCCATATGGGCACAGTATGCTAACGCTAGCACTTCTTAACGTAAAAGGAGAACTGTAATTTCAAGATGACATGGGAAGTCAGACAGGAGAGGAAATAAAGGGTCCCTTCCTATGGCATATCCAGTAGAGCCCAGCGACAGCACTAACAGAACACATCTCTGATCAGCAAATATGGAGAATGCGCCTTCTTGCAGTCATGATTTTATCTCTGTGTATTCCTTAACAGCTGCTTTGGTCCTATACTGCTCACCTTGACCATTACAAAAATAGAGAATTAGACATGCTTTGGTCATACCAGAAGTACTGCAATAATACAACAAACTAGGATAACCTCTTACTTCCCATGTAGTCAAAACAGCAAATATCTGTGTGTATGTTCAATTACAAACAATTATAACAAGATTTACAATTTAGAGAAATTAATAATCTGAACAGATTGAACATATTCTCTACAAAGAAACTGCCTAAAGTTACTGAGAGAAAAGAATAATTCTGTATTACCAGAAGACACAACAAAATTCAAAGCTGTGCTCTGTACTGCTCAGTATAATTTTTTTTGGTAACTGCAATTTCCAGAAAGCTAATTAAATTGATTTTATGGCTAATTTGTATCCTTGGAGCATGCAGTTCACTAAACTTAAGAAAAAAAAAATTAAGCAGTGGGAAACTTTAAATAAGACAAATTACTTTTGCTCCGTATTGAATTCTAGATCAAGTAAATGTCCTTGTCAGAATTACAGTGTAAGTATCGATTACATTTAATTACAAGCCCATACCCCACTTTTCAGGGCATTTTGCAAGTAAAAGAAATGTTCTCTCCTCAGAAGAAGTAAATACGCCCCAAGTGCTGTAATTATTGCTAGAACTCAACTCATTTTTAGGAACAAAATTAGAGACAGAGATGCGGACAAGGTTGGCATGGAAGTGGGAAAGCAATTCACATGCTATACAAGTAGCACAAATTGCAAAGGATCACATTTGCCTGTTTTAAGCTGTAGAGAGAAGGAATGACAGTCCCTTATGTAGTTGCTCTTCAAAGCCCAACCTGATCTTATCTAGCAAGGAGAATGTGATGGATAATTTGGAGGGGATGAATAGGAAAAGAAGTTCATAGCAGAACTTCAGTGAACACAGAGTCACAGGCACCATGACTCAATACAATAACAAGGCAGCAATGGCAAATACTTCACCCAGAATGACGTTCATAAATTGTGCTTATAATGCAACTCCTCCTGAAATTACAAACAGTTAATTTCACAGCTTCTTCAAAATCCTTAAATTGTTTGCAAGTCCATTTAGCACTGGACATGCAAGCTAGAAAGAATTCTGACTGAAAAACTATTCAGACTACAAAAGGATCTTTTTGGGTGATTCACTCGTACTGATCTCACTCTTAAAAAGCACATCTTGGGAAGCAGGCACTGAGCTGCTCATAAAACTGAGATTCTTCCAGCACTTCCATCTGCACAGGCAAGCCCTGATCCCGCAGATTAATCTCCTCACTCTGTGACAGCTCAAAACAATGAACACTGATCTTATTTTCTCTCTTTTGTATTTTATTTCACAATACACAGTCCCCGACATGATTTAAGCTTGTGTAATTTCTCTCACTCATTTTTTTTTAAAACCATGGCCTAAAATAGGATTAATAAATACTTAATAAATTTATGCAGCTTTAAAATATAAGCAATGGTAGTTCAAAAACCTCAGTCAGAATCTGTGGGATCACAGTATGACACAATACAACAAAAATACTTTTCACCGTTTGTATGGCTACAATGAAACAATTCTATCAGTATTAATAAAAGGCACAATTACCATACAAAAACATTAAAACCTACACAGAGCTTTTAAAAAACCCAATTCAACGTAAATCTCCCAATTTTAGTCCTCGATCCTGTCCTCTTTGGGGTCACTCGAAGCAGGAACACTGACTGCATGCAGAAATAGCTGTTTGTTTTCTGTACATACCTGAATATCCTGACAATATAGGTGCATACATCCTTATCATTCATACGCTGCTCTAGCGCCACACAGAGCTCAGAGACTGCACCGTTGCAAAGGAGCTGGCGCCTTGCCGGAGGTAAGTCAGCCAAGTTTCGTAAACTAGCTGTCAGCTGCATATAGAATATTTAAAGATTTATTAATCACAACCGTTTACAACAGAATCCACTGTGTTTTGAAAATTTAATAAGGCTCAGATCTCATTTATAACGTCTCAGGCAGCCTGAATGCCCTGTTAACATTCTGCAGCCGTGTATCTACCAATAAATTATACCAGGAAATGTGCAAGTAACAGAATTGTGTATACTGAAATAATTGTTTGAAAATGAAAGACTGATAATGGTCTTTGTCTGCATGTAACCTCTTCCTTTGAGGGAAACGTGATCTTTCATATATTTTTAAATCTTGCATGCATTTACACAACCATATACCAACTGGAAATTAGGGGAAATGCTGTGGATAAAGAGATTTTTTGTGTAAGATCTAATTTTGCAAATTTACATTCTTGCAAATTAATACTGATATATAATAGCTTTATTGATAATAATTATAGGCTGTAAATGAAGATGAACTGATTTTAAAAGACAATAACATTTATTTTGATTAATTTGAGACTTAATCAAGATCAAGAGAAATCCACTATTCAAACAGTACAAAAATGAAAAGCTTAAGTCCTCAGGTTTATTTTGGAGAAACCAAAATATTTTCAGAAGATACTGTTCTATTTCAAGCATAAAATATCTATCACTTGTAGATATGTAAAATGAATCAGCTATTGCATATTTTGAAATGTTCTGGTTCTCTTCCAAGGTAAGAGTATTCAAATGCCAAGGTCTGACAGGCTATGAATGATATGTAAGTTAACTGTTGATCTAAACCAGAACTTACTATAAAATTAATGTGAAGTCATTTAATCTAATGTGAATATGGGAAATCTTCAAATTTTTCTTATTCTAAGAGCAAGGTATTTAACTTCAATTTGGTTCTAAATGTAGTTTGGTAAGGCACAAAGACTATGCAAATTGTTTGTAATCACAAAAAACCTCTAGAAATTAAGTATTTTATCACCGAATTGGACTGCTTGTCTGATGATATGTAACGGCTAGTTTTAAAGGAAAAAAATCTGACGAAGAGCAGGTTAAGTTGTGTCTGAGGAGCTTTTGATCATAGGGTTCTATGCACTACTCTGTCCATTCTCCAGCAGCTTTCAAATCTGCTGCCCTACTTCAGAAGTGTGCACGTCTTTGATTACCACACGATGTTCTGTAATGGAACAATAGGAGAAGGAACAGCACATCAAAATGGAGAAGCAAGGTACAGAGGGGAAAAAAAAATAATATATGCTAATGTGAATGTGATATGTGAATAGATTTTACTTCAGCACTAAATATGAAATGTATGTTATATTCAGAATAAACAGAAACTGAACCTATAGAAGCCATTTGCCTCATATTGATCACATTTTAAGAAGATACCTGGAAGTTTTTGCAAAAAATACGTTTCCAGATATGTATTCTTTCACAAGTCACGATGCTTCAAAAGTCAACACAATACTTAAGAAATATTTTAAAATTAACATATTCTGATCAAATACTTTGCTATTCAATAGTTTTGGAGGAAAAACTCCTGCCAAATGGAAGAGATGCAGAAGACTCCATTCAGCACTCCACAAGATGTTCACAGTCAACCTAGGATGATACTTGTTGAGCTCTAGCTAAACTTCACAATAAAGTTAAGGATAAACCACATATTAAAAATGTTGTTCAAACCCAGACCAGGGCTTTAACTGCAGAAAAGAGACTTACATATTAGATAATTTTAAAAAATAGTATCTTTACTCATATATAACGGTTCAGAGGTCTCCAAAAAGAGTAAAATTTTTCACTGCCTGAGACAGTTAGACTGTTCGAAAAATTCTATTAAGAGGCATCCTGACACAAAGACAGATTGGAAAGGAAAAGCAATACAAAATAACATATACGCTTAAATGTGTGAGACAATGAAATTCAGAAGTTCATAAAGTATATACCCACAAAAGAACAGTTAGTACGCAAGTGAAACTTGAAGAGTACAAATTAAAAAATAGTGGAAGCTATCCAGAGAGCAGATGAATTCAAGAGATATTATGATTGCTTCAAGCAGACACCATGATTCAGGGAGAAATGCGTAACAATTGGCTTTAGCAATCCCCACCAGCCCGAATCCTTACGTTGCCATGTGAAAGATCAAATTCACCCAAACAGAAAATTTAACAGCAGACAAATGCTATTTTTAAAGACTACGACATTTAAGTGCTTTTCAATTAAGGAACATGAAGTACTTGTTAAGTCTTGTCAGTGACACTTCAAAAGCCTTGCCTTTTGCATAAGCATTACCATATTCTGTATAAATAGACTCTGATTGTTAGGTGAAGCAACATAAAACGAGTCAAAGATGACCTTGGTTTCATGTCCTCTAGTAAGGAAAAATAATAATGATTACAAACATTTTTATTCTTGTACTGTGGGACTTCTGCATAAAATCCATTGTGTAACAACAAAGAAATCAGAGAGGGACTGTATTACCACAAAAAGGACCTGTCATGATTACATAAAACACTGCCATCTGGTGATTGTGCAATTATACCGTTAAAGAATGAAGAGTTGGTCCCAGTTAACTAAGATACTTCAGTTATCAGGATTAAGAGATGGCAGAGCTTCCTTCAGACACTACTGTGAGAATTTAAGGTGTTCTCCTCCAATATAATTTGCTCTCTATTCCTGAAGACATGTATTTATTCATTATTTCTGTATATCACTGGATATTTGATCTTCTGCTACCGGTTAAAGTATGCCATGAACACTTCCTTTATTCTGAAGACATGAATCAAAGAAGAAACTTTCTTTGATGCTATATCCCTGAAAACAGAACTATTCCTACATCTGTCTAAGATGACTGAACAATTAGGTCACGTGGAAGAAATGGTGCACATTAATGTAGATTTGTTGATGAAACTGATATGAGAAAGTCACACAGGAATTCCATAGCAGCAGGAATCACCACTTTTGTCACAAGAAAAATAAAGTATCTGTACTGCTATGGAAGAGAATACAAACAAGCGAAACAGCAACCTCAGCCAGAGATAGTTGTCATATTGACTTTTCCACAAAATACTCAAGGCCTTCTTAGAAACAGCCAGTCTATTCAAACTGTACAAAACAGTTTTGCTACACTTCCAATCATAGTAAAAACAACACAGATAATAATGACACCACACTCATACCCCCAAAAGAAAGTGTAAAATGTGACATTTTCCTTTCAAACATTTGCAAATTAAACCCTCAATCTAAAACCCTAAATTTATCCACATACAAATAATGGAAGAAAAAAAAATTTCTGCAAAGTTGTGGGGAAGTTCAGACAGCTAACCAAACAGCTGAAAATAATCTGATTCATTAGCTTTATTACTTGGACATAATTTGTTATTTTTAAATGTCCCAACTGGCAAAAACTTCTTTTTATATCTATTTAACATAAATTTCCACCTCTTTCTACTCAACAGGATTCCCATTATATGTATTATAGGATTAATGCCAACAGCAGCCAGCAAATGTCAGTAAAGTAATATGCTTTGCTTTTAACCATCCCCTTCCTGCTCTCAGAAGGATGAATATTTTTAAACCATATAAACATGAAAAGACATACAGGATACATATCTGTAATTTAGGTTTTAAAATGCCTACCAAAACTGCAACCTAAATTTCCACCCACTGACATGACTGTACAGCTTCCGTATGTGAGGCATCATACTCTACTTCTTCATCCAAACTTACTTTTATAGTTTAGGTGTGTTCACCTTGCAAATTACACTGAGAATGGAACATGTTCTGGACCCCCAATCCTTCCTCAATAGTTTTCAAAAGGGGGTTTCTAACTAAACTAATAGCTTAAGGCAGCACTGCAGTAATATTGGGACTTACAAAGTCTAACTAGCAGCATTCAAGGAAAATATAGTCACTAAAATCTTGCTTATGTGCAGACCTGATGTTTGTACACCTTCTCTGAAAAAGAAGGCTTGGAAATCCCATATACAATTTTTGTATAGAATATAAACTGTAATATCAACAAAATGGAACAGACGATTTTAGAGTTGTTTGGAGAATTCACAGTGCCACAAAAAAGTTAACATTCCCAATTCTAAAGATAGAACTGTATAAAAGAGAATTTTGTAATTCATATAGGAACTTAAGGATGACATGACCAGTTAGGAAAGAAAATAAGAACATGACAAGGCACAAGCAGAATCAGTTTGTATTTATTATTTCAGTTTAAAGAATTTAGACAGGGAACACATTTTTATCTATTTACTATAATATCCAGAACATTGTCAGCACCATAAAATAATAAGAAACTGGTTTTATTAGGTACCTAAAAATATTTCTATTACCTTCAGAATTTCTAAAGCCTTTAAAACTGACTACACAAAAATATCTATGATAATTGAATTTAGGCCCTGAACAACTTCATTTAAACTTCTTTAAAAAAATCCTGTTCAAATATAGGTACAACTCTGTCAGTGGCACACAGGGTTAGCTTATCTCCTCTAATTAAATTTTTAATTTGCCCTTGAAGTATGTACTTTTAGAAATAAAAATAAATGCTAACCTGGACTAATAGGTGACCCAAGTTGGAGAAATGTGTGTCATTTTCCTTTATATTATTAATCTGCTTCACTAATTGCAGAAACATTTCAACAGCTCCTTTGTTGGCCATTTCATTAAGTAGTACTGCATTTCCAGACATGAATTTTATAGCTCCCATGCAATACAGGAGAGCTTCATTGTTTTTTTGTAGATCTTCAGTTCTCAGGACCTCCAACAAACAATCTAAAAGGAAAATCATTATTCAGAAAGCCAAATACTAACATTTATTTTTAATACAGTCCAGTCATTGAAGAGATTAACAACTGGGAAAAAAACTCAAATTGAATTCTTACATTTCTAGTAAGTGGGCTAGAAAAATTGGGTATTTGGATTGAAACCAAGAAACAATTATTGATGAATAAGAGAATGGGCTTGACTTTTGTTCTTCCAGGCTTGAAGAACCAGCACCAGTTGTAAACACATAGCAGTAATCACTGAAATCATCCATCAAGATTTGCAAAAGTTATTCTGTGTGCCTGGAATTTTGTGTACTAAACTTGAGATATTCTAAAGAGGTTTATTCCCACTGCTTCCTTAAAAATCAAATGTTTTAAAGCACCTCAAATGGAGCACTAAAAAGCACAGATGCCTAATTCGAATCTGATATTTGAAGCCTGTTCCTAGCCTTTTTAGATTTACTTTTTATGTAGGTAAAGTTACTGTAACAGTTTTGCTTTATGTTACCACTGTCAGATATCTGAAATGTGAAAACTAACAGTTGTTAGCACAAGCCCAATGTACTTTTCACAGTCAAATTGAGATATTCTGAATTTGGTGGGTGTATCTTATATAAATAAGTAATCCTAACCAATTTTATTCTTCTGAATTTCTAGTAACTGATTTAAAATAACATTTACTTATGCTTCCTGTGTTCTATCCAGTTTAATAAAAACATTCTCCCACCTCATTAAACTTAGATTTCTAAAGCTTTTTCTGTCTCAACTCAGGTTGAAACTCTCCAAGTATATGGGTGTATATGGATGAAGTACACACACTCTAGGCTCTTGTCCAAACTCTCACCACCCTCACCAACTGCCAAGTGGTCAGATAAATCACTTGGGTTGTGGTGATGTGAGAAATCAGTTTACACAGATATACACATATGCTTTAACTTATGCACATGCAGCAATTGCAAGTTCAAGGCCTACATTAATAAAAACATAATGAAGTTTTAATGAAAGGAATGACCATCAATCAATACCAATTATCATTCATACACTGTAATTTTCTTCATATTTATCATATTTGAAAGGGGTGTATGTGTGTGTATGACACAAATACAGTTACAATCATGAAAGAGATCTTAGAGTCGTTGCTGACGATTCTCCAAAACCATTGGCTCAATGTGCAGCAGCAGCTAAAAAAAGCCAATGACTGTTCTCAATATCCTTTCTGGTGATGGGCAACAACACAGACAGCATTATTTCACTTCTTTAAAAATTGGTGCAGACACATGTTGACTTCTGTAGACAGTTTTGTTCTGTACATCTCAAGAAGGATCTACTGGAGTTGGAATGGGTACGGAGAAGGGCTACTAAAACAACTGAGAGAATGACACAGTATCCTTTCAAAGAGAGAGCTATAAGGCTGAGATGCCTCAGTCTGAAGAGGAGAAGGCAGAGGCTATGTGATATGACTGTGGTTTAAAAAAAAAAATCATGAAAGTGGAGGGTAAGCTGACTGTAGAAACTCTTACAAATCCCGCAGAACTACAGGCAGGGGCACAATGAAAAGTGGATAGGTTTAAAACAGCAGACAGAGAACTTTTGGAACTTGTTGCTCTATGAGATTGTAGAGGCAGACAGAAGTTCAAAAAGGAATTCGACAAATTAAGGGACAAAAGATCTATAAAAAGAGACTAAAAAAAATTAAGCAGGGATGTACCATCTAATGTCCTGATATAATGTAACAACTCTGGACACTGGGGTAGAACAGAGGAAATGGATCACACAAAAAACGTAGGCTTCCGTGCTCTCCCTAAACAGCATCCCCTATAGGCATCACTAGGCACAGAATACTGGACTAGATGAACCACTAATTTGAACCACTAGGCAATTTTCAGTGTATGACTAAGTTAACTCTGAGAATGTTTCCTGAAAATGATCAATCTAACTACTGAGTTTCAATATCTAACTTAGATCCAAGAACAGAATACATACCCAATAATCTATCATTTTGAATGATGTAATCATTTTTTTCATTCCTGCAAATTTTAAATGCAAGCTTACAAACATGGAGAAGATTTTTTCCATCCACTTTCATCTGCCAATAAAGTAAGAGACATTAAAAATCACAACTAAAATCTACATACAAAAATGCACCATAACATTTTACAAGTTCAGACACCATGGCAAACTTGTATTCTCACAGAACTATTAAACTCCAGCTGAAACCCTGACAGTACAATGAGCCAAACAAATGTTTGCAAAATTAAAAGACTCTGAAACCTAGCTAGTTTAAGCTCTGTTTAGCAAACTGTGCTGACTGACTTTAAAATAACAGAGGATATATAAACTTTTTATGTACTTTCTGCAGGTAATATATCAAAAACTTGTATGTTTTTTTTCTCTTAATTCATTCTTACAAAAAATACTGCACAAGACTCATGGTCTGGCATCCATGGCCATACTGCAAAGAACTCCAGTACAATAGTACATTTCATAACGAAAGTTATAATCAAATATCAGAAAACAAGATCTTATGATGTACTAATGGTCACTGAGAGATCATGGAAGGGAAGATAAAAGTGTTAAACATTCAATGACAAATCTCTTCCTTTTCTCTGCAATTCAAGATCAATTTTTTCCCTTGTTCATGATTTTTAAAAGATTCCACAGAAAAATGTAACAGAATTATTTTTTTAAAAAATAAGCACCACTTAACATCTAAGTAGCATCTGAATACATAATTATATCTTCTGATTAAAATAACACACACTACCTTAAAGGAGAACTGCCTGCCCCCAATGGACACACACACAAATTAGTAAAATGTCTACAAGACAATGCCAGCTGGTATCCTTTTACCAGTGTCCATACATACTTAATAGAAGTTGAACCAATAGGTTCAAAAGCACAAACTTAACTGATAGTTTTAATTGGAAATACTAGATAAAGGGATAATTACTCTTCCTCTCTTCAAAAAAACCCTGGTTTAGTATTTTCAGATAAAGGTGTTTAATACTGTCAAGATATTATTCAAAAACTAAGCTTTATTTCTACGTGTGATTTTTTAAATTACTGGGGTTTTTAAATCCCTGCATGTGTATCCCAGCTTAGGACACTGTCTCTTTTCCATGCCTAAGCAATATTCCTGCCACCATACACAAGCTATCCTATTTTGTGTCCCTCCTTCCTCCCCTATATGTCATTTCTCTGCAAAAAATAGGCTCTAACAAGCACTGATCTGGATGAATGGGAGACTAGTATTCGTATAGCAAGAAAATGTGCTTAGTAAAGGGTTAGTTTAGACACAGTTTAGAAGTATAAAATGAAAAATTAAATATAAGTTGTAATTCATGATTTTGAGCTTCATATTCTACCAATCAGCATTTTAAAACACTTACAGCCAGAATAATCTTTGCCAGCTTCAGGCAAAGCGGATCTGAATCAACATCTACAAGTTTATATAATGTCTTCAGAAGCACACTTCTTCTTTTAAATCTTTTTCCAAGCATATTCCCTTCATTCAAGGCTTGATAGAGCTTGGTGCAAGCCAGACAAAGATTTTCTACATTGTCTTCTACTTGAAGAGGGTGGGAAGGGAGAGAAAAATTAAAAATAATTATCAGTGCCACCTCTTTCAGAGCATCTCAGTAGACAAAGACACAGAACAAAATAAAGAATGGGTTGCACAACAACAAAAATAAGGCACCCAATAAATCTCTTAAAATGGTAACATGATCCTCAAAAACGGTTTTATTCTGCTCTTTCAAAACGAAGAGACTCAAACCAAGAAATCACAGAGCCAAAATAATACCTAAAGCTAAAATGAAACTCACCTTTAACGCTTAATGATCAGATTGACCAAATGTCTACCAGGAAACTGTGAATCTGAATATATTCTTTAAACAGCTCCACCAAACATTACAAAAAGAGACAGTTAAGGAACTGAATTTCTTTCTGCCCACGTGCATAACCTAATGCATAAACGTTGCTGGGATTAAGAACAAGTGAATGTAATAACTCGTTACAACTCTCCAATGCATAGTAGAGGTGCAAGATATATTTGAATGGACCATTGGCCTATTGACAAAAGAATCATCTACCTCCTAACCTAAGTCACTCAGACACTATTTAAAAAATACAAAAATAAAACCTGCAGTAAATTATTACAGAATCTGCATCACAAACAATGGAACCATGTACATTTTTACTTTAGAGAGAAAGGTCTTGCCTGTTTTTAAAATTCAAGAGTGATTGGGTTTTCTCCTTTTCTTACATTTGCTTCTGTCTGTAAAATGACACTAATAAAGCACCATCTAAACCCACTTAAACTGCCTGTATAAACTCTGCGTTTACTCAGGATGTACTTCACAGCTGAAATAAGAGTCATATTCAGGGAAGCAAGGCACTTGTGATGAAATACATGTGGACAGGAAGTTCTGACAAAAAACATTATATCTAAGGCCCCAAACCTGTAGGCAGATTCAGGGACCTACCTCTCCTGCTGAACAGTGCCTGGAAGCTCTCCATTTGCAGTCATCATACTCAAGTAACAACAATGGCTATTCCATTTCTACTCCCATCAGAGCAGAAAATTTAACACATTTTAGCATGATTCTAAACCCTCTGCTCCAGTAAGCAGTGGCACTTACAGGAGTGGCAAGGAACTGAAATTGAAAGGTCTCCACCCCACTTCATCAAAATTAACAACAACAAAAATCATTCACCACTCACCCCATGGGGAATTTCCGAATCTTATCCTCCCTTAAGCACTACAACGTAACAAAATAAAGTGTTTGCTCCTGTGACGGATGCACTCAACCCCTTAACCAAACTAGCATTAGTTTGGTACAGGCTCCAAACAATATAAAGGCCTGAACCTTAGCCGGACCAAGAACTCCTCTAGTTTCAACCTGTTCTCTGGAAACCCACAAAGCAGAGTGACACAGTGAGCACTGATGCATATGATGATGGAACACCAATCCTACGATTAACACATGAATAGCAGGTGGCTTTTCCAAGGCTCATTTATCAAGCAGGAAAGAAAGTTGTGGGTGAAAGGAATCTCATGCATACCTTTCCCATTGCATGTAATATGACTACAAGCCAACCACTTTATTCCATAAATATGTCAGTTTAAGTGAGTCGTCTTTGAGCTCTCCCTGCTAGGCACTGTGGCTGCATGGTGGTGATCCCCCCTTGAGCTGGGACACCTCTCAAGGTTGCTCCTCGAGGCAGAGAGACCTTTTACTACTGGAAGATCTTTGGTAAGTGACTGATAGCATGCTGAATCAATACAAATTAAACATTACTAATACTAATGAAACATTACTAATCCATGTAGCTACTCAATATTAGTTATTATAAACTTTGTATAGATAATTAGACATAAACTGTTGTCCAAGTCTGAGACTATGATTGCACCTGGCTGCACCTAAGCTCCATCAGGAGTTTAGAAAGGAAGGGGGTTCCACTCCAAACCTTGTGAAGAAACTGGAGAGTCTTCCTTACCCTTTTACATCTCCAGTCTCTGTGTGATTGAGTCTAACTTGATTCTAACTCAATTTTCCTTTGTATGTTTCTTCTATGCAGTAATTAATAAGGTGAACCTTGTCATCAAACTTACTGAACCTTGGTAAACTACTGTTAAACAGCACCAAACTTACTGAACCACCTCAATAAAACATACTGCTGCTTCTCTCCTTTAAGTGAGGTGCATTCCACTCATATGAGACAAACTGGCGTAGTTGTAAGGATCCTAAACCAGGATTCACTACAGCACCTCTAGAAAAAAAGAGACCTCAGGGTTCTATTTGTTTTTGTTATGTAACAACTGTCTCAAATGCATGATATTCATAAGATTTTAGACAATAATTAATTTCCCGGTTAAACTTCAGATTTCTTTTTGCGTGGAAAGTTTTCTGCAAATGTTTTTGAGGGAGAAAGAGGAAGAAAAAGACTCTTCTATTAATATATTAAAAACTAAATGTGACTTAAATGCATGTATAGGGATTTAGCCAAAATGTATGAAGCAAGTGACTGCACACAAAATTTAAAAATATTGAATTACCAACAGACCCTCTAAAAACATTAAAATTATGGAATTCTAATATTCACTGTGATAGGGAGAACTGCAATTGTGCAGTAGACAGCCTAAATAAAGCAATACAACACACAGCTGCAGGAGACAACGATGCAATTCAATTACAATCTGTGTGAATATTCGAGAAGCAGCAGAACTCTTCACTTTAAGGTTTTTGCAGTACAACGTTCAATCAACCAGTGAGAAAGTACCATTAGATAATTTCACCTATTAGTAGAAAAACCAAGCCATAATCAAGTTTTTTTAAAAAAATCTAAAAAAACCCCAACACGCTAAACAAATCAAGTAAAGACTGAGGAAAAGGTGCATGAAAATTGATTTTGCTTAGTTACATTCATGACAAGGGAGAGACATAATTAGATTTTACCTCTAAATAATATTTTGCTTACCTTCAAAGAAAATCTCACTGTGCAAAACTTTAACTCAGTGGCTCATATTTGACAATCTCAGCAATAAGCAAGGAAAATAAGAAGTTGCATAGCTTTTCAAATCCTGATCACTGTTTTTCTAGAAATCAGTGACAGATGTGGGAATGAGAATCCTGTCTTTTTAAAATAATGACATATTTTGGGAATCACTCAGTACCATACAGGTGCTTCATACTCATCAACATCTGCTAAATTATGCAAAAAATTTTCTAATCTGTACCATCTGATAACAAACACTGCAAAAGATCCTGTAAAACAGAATCAATCCCCTAATTTGACACTCGCTTTTAACCACTTGTAAAAACAAATCTACTTTCTATATTCCCACCATTCAAATAAATATAATGTCTATAGAAGACAACTAAACAACCTTTTGAATGAAACATGGAAATGGATTTCAATCTTTCAAGCCATACTTAATTTACTCAATTTTGCTTCAATATTCTGGGTCATTACATTCTTTTCTGAGACATCTAACACTTTAAGCAGAAATGAAAACTATCATTAAGATTTCCTTAGCTTTCTAAAAATAATTGAGGCCTCCAATACAGTTCACGCTTAAAACAGTGAATCCGTGCAATACTTTATTCTTACAAATATTACCTCTTCACTGACTGCTAAGCTGGCAGAGATATGTTGTCTAAAATAAGGTAATTTAATCAGACAAGATCTTCTCTAAACCAGGATTTTTTTAATAGAATTACAGAATGGTTGAGGTTGGAAGGGTCCTCTGGAGGTCATCTAGTCCAAACCCCACTCAAGCTGGGCCATCTACAGATGGTTGCCCAGGCCAGTTTTGCACTGCAAAGTCACTGAACATAGGAAAGCATAAAAGGCTAGATAGTCCAACTACTGTTAAGCTTTTGTAGTAAACAC
Source organism: Athene cunicularia (assembly GCF_003259725.1). Lineage (NCBI taxonomy): Eukaryota > Metazoa > Chordata > Aves > Strigiformes > Strigidae > Athene > Athene cunicularia. The sequence continues at coordinate 49,973,568 of NW_020799097.1, read as the reverse complement.
AAATGAATCCCATGTTTCCTGCAGGAAAATATACAGGAAAATATACCCTCTCAAGAACAGTTTTACTCACCTTTTTCCAGTTCATGAAGAATTGGTAGAATCTTTACATGCCAAAAGATTTCTTCCTCTTCCAATTCGTTTATTCTTGTTTCATCCTCTGAGCCTTCAAAATACATACAAAACAAAAGCGCATATTCAGTGAAGGTTTCAACTTCTACACAAATACACAGCTACAAATACTTTATTCATTAGTCAGATAAAAAAAGAAAATGTCAAATTTTGCTATATTCTGGGTTATTTTACCTATTCAAGCTTTTGTTCTTATTTACATTTTCTCAAAAACAAAAGTTTCAAACAAAACTGGATGGATAAATGTTTTGATATGTAAAGCTGTACTGTAAAGCCAGATTTGCTTTTGCTTGCTGACATTAATGTTGCATTTGATCGCTGAATTGGAAGGTAATGGCTACTTTTACATCAACACGTCCTACTATTTTTCAGCTCTGTGTCCACGTGACAGCTTATTGTGTGTTAAAAAATATCCATATTCTAGACAATCCTCTAGGATTGTACAATTTTATCTAATACACATGCACAATATTACACTAAGCTTGGTTCACTGACTCTTTAATCAGTTAGGAAAAAATAGTCTTGTTACTACATCCTGTTACCAATTCTAATCACTTCATGCAATTAGTTTTGCAAACTTCTCGACTAAGTTTTTGTAAAATGCACGTTTCCCCCCTAGTCTTTGTTACATTAAACAATTTCTCACAGAGCATCTTGGGAAATGAACAGTAAACTACAGATATCTGGAAAGATGTTTTCCTTCCAATAAGCATGTCAGAAACCTCGAGGGCAACCAACTTCTAGTTTTCTTGGCCACACAACCAATTTCTTCCACAGTGACTGAGAAAGAGCTACTGTTCACTATCAGAAACCTTGTCCACAAAGAGTTTTAAACAATATTTCAGCTTTTTTTATACTTTGCTTCAAAAAGAAAAGACAAAATATGTCTATCAGCAGACATCAATTTAAAAATCGGTAGACCAAAAAATCAGCAGTCTGGAATTCTGGAAACAAGACTGGGAACATGGATCTGGTTTTAGATTGGTCAAGGGAGTTAGTGAAACATGATTTATTAAAAAATGGATTCCAGGATTGACTTTCATATGGATGCAGTATAACTGGGAATTATTCCAACTTGCTGAACATCCTTTTCACATTCACCTGGCACTATGTAAAGCGACAGAATTCTGGTCTCAAACACAGGCACACTATAGTTAGGAGTTTTACAACTTGAGTTTTAAAGGATCTAACAACCCTACAAGCTGCATGTAGGCATATTTTCTGACTTCAAGATTAGGTTAAGCTCCTTATTTTACAGGCAACCGAAGTTGTTGTTAGAAAGATGGGGTTTGGTTTGTTTGTTTGTTTTTTTTTAAACAGGGAAATTAGAAGTCACACAACTCCACTAAAAAATACGAAGAAAGCCATTAGGACTAGAATATATGCATTTTAAGTGACAGGTTTGTCAGAAAGTGTGTTCTACCGTTCACTACTAGCTCTTTCATTTAAATGACAATATAAATTCTTATCATCATCATTATCAAGCACAATACTATACTACATGAGAACATTGATATTGAGAGGTATGCGTTATGAGAACAGTATTTCAGACATTAAAAAAATGACTGTCTACTGAGCATTACTTGGAACAGTGAAACAATTAAAAACTTGCTGATTATTTTAAAAGCTAGCTCTTTAAAATAATATCCAGACTCTGTCTGTGTATCTGTTTTAACTTTAACTGTCTACCTGTATTTTACACAGAATGAATCTATTAATTATATTTGAACAGATTATACAATGATGCTGTTTCATAAGTAATAAACTAGTATGTTATTACAATAACTATATATTGTTGGTATGTGCATATATACATATTGGAAGTATTTCTTAGGTAATGTTATTATTATTTTGCAGACCTTTATTTTCTAGATCAAATACGTTAATAGTCTTATTGAGATTGATGAGAAGCTTAATTAATAACCACTATGCAGCATTTCCAGTGAAGTGAAAGTTCTGCTCCAGATAATGTAAGAACACAGCTGAAGTAAGAACATTAGGATAGTTTGCACTGTTTCTTCCTGCCACAAAACCCACATATTGCCTCAATTATTTATTTTCTTTCCAATTTGTAGCTACCTCTCTTAAAGTGAAAGATGAGACTGATTTTCTAACTACACATATGCTTAACTTTATTTATCAAGAAATAGAATACTTTATGTACTTGCAGTTATGACCAAACTTTTCACTAAAAAAAAAAAAATTAGCAAAGACATTCAATTTTTAGTTCAGAACAAAAAGAATTGATTTTTTGTGCCACTCTGCTGCAGTTGTCTTGCAAACATCAGAAAAATACAGCAACCTAAAAAGTCATAATGGCATAATTTAAAAAAAAAAAAATCACTTGTAATTAGGAAAAAAAATATATTTTTGCTAAAAAATATTAATCCTAGCAATAAGAATGAACAGGAAAAACATTATTATGAAGAAAAGCAACATTAATAAATTGTAAACTTGCATGTGTCTCAGTCCTGGGGGATTTTTAAGGTGCTGATTAAAAGTTAAGGCACTAGCTGTATTTAAAATATTGCAGAAGCTGTCCTGAACCTTCTAATCAAGCAAATCACAATTCAACAGCAAAAATACTCAAGCAAAAGAATTCAGCAAGTTGAAGTTCATTGTCTCAGTTTTTCATAGGTCTTAACCACAGCTTTGCATTCTGGTCAAAAAAAAAAAAAAAAATCACTAATCAGTCTACATTTATTGGTTGCTGTTTTTAGCATGTAAATACAAGAGCCTTAGCAACACTGAGCTTTCAAAAGCTGTGTACTGCCTGACTTATCATGTTTAGCCTTTTCATGGAATAATGAGTGGCTATGAATATATCAATATTAAAACAGTCTACCTCCTCTCTAAAATGTGAAAGTATAAACAAAAATCATATCAGAAAATAGAAATAATCTCTAAATGAACACTCCCCCCCAGACCCCACTACAGAGGAGAAATGATTGAGAATTCCTACTGCTATCCCACTGTTTATTCTGAGATTAAAGATGAAGTATGCACAAACTAAGGAAGTGACATGATGTTAAAAAAAGCAGATATAAAAAGAAACAATCCTAATAACACATGTTTTTTTCAACACCAAATAAAATAGCACAAATAAATTAAAAGGCCTATAAACAGAGAAAATAGCCCCACAGAATACTAACTCCCATGACATGGTAAATACTCTCAGCTCCTCTGAAGGGAATGAAAGCAGAGCACATTACAGTCTTTGCCAGAATAATAATAATGCAACTTCTCAGTTCTAGAAAAATAGTAATAAAACATAATAGCAGAGTAGAAACTTCAGGTTTCCATACCAGACTCTCAAATATGCACTTGCCATGTATGAAACGTGCCAGCTATGAAGAAGTATTAATTAAAATCTGTTATGTAAAATTAGCAAAATGCATCCCTACAGGGCAATCCAGAATCTGTATCTTCAGATAATATACCTTGACCCTTCTGTGCAGCTATGTCAGTTTACAAAAAGTGATGATCAAACAAGGTGTTAATGGATTGGCAAATTCTTAAGCTTACATATGGGAAAAAATAGAGAAAATATCAACAGATTTTTAGAGTGAAGACGTCTTGAATATTGTTTCTCTTTACCAACAACAGTAAAAAAACTCTATACAGCTAGAAAACCAAAAATATTGTTCAGTGAATAAATAAGAGATCTTCAAATCACAAAAAGTATTTGACTGTATTTCACTTTTTTTTTACTGGAGATTGAAATGTCTTACAAAGTACCTGTTACTCTTCTCTTCCAGCCTGTACTCCTTGGCCATGATGAACTAGTGTCAGGCTTTTTCATCTCGTCACTAAAAGATACAGTATAGATACACAAAAAGTATATCAGAATACAGTGCTCAAAATGCTCCTTTCTCCACAATGTACTCAGTATGATATTTGCATATTAATAACTAACTGGAAAAGATTATGAGTTATTTTATTAAGTTAGTAGGTTATGTGCTCATTAAAAATGACCTAAAAATACAACTTCCTCTGGTATGTATTACAGAAAGCTCCTTCAGAAATACTGACATATTTACACCACAAGAGGTCACCATTATGGAACACAAAACCTAAAGCATTTCCACTTGTACAATAAAGCTTAAATTTGAATGAAACTAAACTGAGAAAGAGCCAATTTTTATTTCATCATCCGTTTCATTAACTGCATATAAACTCAACTAGCTTGAAACTGTACGTTCATCCATTCACATGGACAGTGATTTCTTCTGATAGAATTAACACTTTTAAAAGATTTAATGAGAAGAATTTTCAAAGAAACAAACACTTTATTAACCTTTAATGTAAGTATTAGAATTTCTAGGTCTTCCTGTGAACTACTGCTAACTACATAGTGATCACTAGTTCTGCTAGAACACCTATGTTGCCATTTCTTTGTAAAGCAACAGTAATACTGTAATTCCTGTTGATTGTATGATTAGTCTTTTTTTGGCCAGAGAAAACTACCACATACATCTGTGAGAAATCTGTTCTGTTTGCCCAGCTACACATTCAAGCAGCACTGATCTAAAAGAAATACACAGACTCTCTTTGCTATTAAACAGGAATCTTCCCTCCTTTAAATTCTGTACTGAAGACAAAGGTCTTAATCTATTTTTCCTATTCTCAGTGTATGCTTAATTTAACACTTCTTATTCCATTTATAGTTCATGTACAAATACAACCTAATCTCCTAAATTTCCTTCCAAAGTTAACAGTATTGTGCTAGCAATGTTATTTCATAACCTGTTAATTTAGTTGCTATAAGGCTTAAAGCTAAACTGTTGTTTAAGTGGTTTGCTGGAACGGCGCCTAAATCCTGTCTGCCAGTCCAGACAGAAGATGTAAGTCATCCTATCAACAGATGGAGACAGAATAAAAGACAAAGCTCTTGTAAGATCACTTCTCTACAAAAGGGACTGGATAGCTCACTGTGATCAGTCAAAAATTTCCCAAGCAATCACATTACAGAGGAACACTTGCTTCATTATGGCTAACAAGTGAATAATGCTTTCTTTTTACAGCATGAGGATTTAAGTGCTCCAAAATCCAAATGCTTACATAAACTATCTTGAAATTATTTCAGCATATATGGCAATTCCTACTCCTCTGGGGAAGCAATGTTTTTTTTAAAAAAATAAGCAAGTGTTTCATCTCTACCCTAAAATAGGCTGACATCTGTAAGAAAGAGGGTTTCTACAGCACACATTAAATACAGTCCAGTATTTGGTTCCATTTATGCACATACCTTGTCCTACAAACTTTGAAAGTTTAAGAAATGATTCTATGAGGTTCAGCCATCCTTGAAATCAAGACTATAACCTGAAAGGATGCTGGATAAAGAAGAGAACAACAACTTTAGTCACCTAATACTAACCCAGCTATATTCAGAAATCTGAATTGTATGTAGGCATGATGATACTATCTGCCTACATGAATATGGATGTCTTGAGTTTGCTTTCCTCAGAAGAAGAGTTTTGTAACTATATCCTGTCTGTGCCTCTTCCCCTAAAATGTAAATCCACAGAATGAATCCAAGAAACCTTAACAAAGACAATCCTGCAAGTTTTGTAGGAAACAAAAGCAGCTGAATAGAAAAGACACTGAAGCAAAGGACATGGTAACCTGAACGCTTATCAGATAGAAACACCACATATGAGAGATAAAGGGTAAGACCATGTCAAAGTTTGTAAAAAAAAAAAGTTTGGTTGGAACCTACGATTTCTTAAACACCACTATCAACCAGTTTAGAGATCTATGTGAATAGGAAAGCAGATTGCTGTACTGCTGGTATTCACAGAATTATCTGTACTTTTGGGAAACATCCTCATAAGTTAAACAGCTTAACTGGAACTCTCATTATTTTCAGAAAAAGAATACACTGAATACATACATAAATGAGAATGACTGATAGGCAGGCTTATCTTTAGGGAGTATGTACAATTTATGAATTTTGGGAAAGATTATAAAATCCCTTTATGTATCTTCACCATGCTGCCAACTCCATTTCAGTTACAGAGACTTTTCCTTCTTTGTTATCTTTTCACTTTCACGTAGGGCTGAAACTTAAGCAGCAATATCTTGTTAAGAACTATGCAGTTAAAATGTAATCAGCCTACTCTAAAAAATAAGTTACCTACTATTGAAGGGAACTGGCTTGTCAAGGGAGTGGTTGCCTTGGAAACAAAGTCAATTGGCAGAAATCTGATCATCTGATAAGGGACTCATCAAGAAATCAACTGACAGAGGCTCTGATGATTTACAGAGGAAAAAGAACTTGGCAACTGGATCATCTCTATCCTTCTCATATAAGGAAGATCATAGTAGCCCATATGAGGAACATGGCTTGCTTGAACATACATAGACTATGAGGACTTCAAAAGGGACCAGCATTGCTGAACACATAGAGTGTTCAGTATTTTTCCCTTGTGAAAGAACGTATAATTAAGTGAAAACTGCATTTCTTCAGGAACTCTACTATTTAGATGCTTACTTGCCTGTTCTTGACATTAACCCCTTGTTAATGGTAAATCTGCAAGCTCTCATCTTCAGTGGTATTCCAGGGAAAATTACATTCCTAAGAACTGCATCCCAGAGGCAAAGAATTGGACTAGCTCACTCCAGAGAAGCTGCATGCAACAGCAAGGTCTGCTTCTCAAACGTGAGTGTGAGATCCCAACAGAGGAATAGCACTTGGGCTCTTTCCTCATATTGCAGAGCCTTAAACATCTGAGAATCTGGGTACCTCTTTACTTGTAAAACAGAGTCTGGCAGCAGGCCTGATTTTTGGGCCACACCTTGCCATACAGTTAGACCCTTAGCATGGTCACTGCTACAGTTTTAGCACAAGAAAGGTAGTACTTTCCTTGACAAATGCCTGGGCACAGGGCACAGACAAACAAGAGTTAGGGATCTTCCCAGCCAATACTTTGTGTGTAGTAGGGAGAGGGTTAAAAATACTTTCATTGTATTAACATAACCCATGACACAGCAGTTGGCCACCAAGACAGAGACTAACTCCTTTGTTTAATTTTTATTAATCATTAGTACAGATGTAGCCCTGGTGCCCCACCAATTGTTTAGTTACCAGTTAAGAGGGACGCAGCCTAATAGCATCAAGTTAATGCTTCGCTATGGATTTGTCTGTAACAAGCACCTTTGATCAGTGAGGTAGCAAAGCCTAACTAAGAAGAAGAGAGAACATGATCATTTCTAAATTGTCAAACTTAAAGGCATTACCTCTAGATACTACCCTCTCCTCATGGTAAGGTTCTTGTAACACCTACATATTCTTATAACTTTGGGAGGCAAAACTAGAAAATACGAAGTGGAAGAACGGAGAAGCACCGTAACTGAGATAGTGTAATAAAGGATGAAGAATATGAGGGTTAGTTTTAAAAGAGAAGAGTAGGAATAACACGGAATGAGCAAAAGAGCAGTGGATAAGCCCCATACTACCTTGCTTCTGCAAGTGCCAGGATCTCACACAACACTGCTTCTCCTGACATTATAAACCTCTTCTTTTGGACACATGTAAACTGAATCTGTGGACTCTCTCTCCTGAAGTACGGATTGGAACTGGGACTACTCCATGTCAACTGGAATCTGAACAGTCTCACAAAGGCAGAGACCTAATCACATGCAGACAGTGCATAATGTACCCTGAGTAAACGCTGTGAGGAAGCCATACACAGTAGACACTTGCTGGTGTCTGGAAATACATTTCTTTTCCATTTTAAACAAGGAATGAAGATTAATTACCAACTTTGTGATCCGGAAGATAACAAGATGCTGCAGAGCACCCTAACTTTGTATTTATAGGTATCTTTTGTTGGCAAATTCCACATGACTGCTTAATACAACTTTTTTAGGGTTGAGGGTGGTTGAAGACATCAGAACCTCCAAACTGGTGGTGGTCAATTGACAGAAATAGAATATTAGGCTTAACATCCACAGACTTTATGGAGACTGACTAACAAAACACCATTTTCTCTCAGTCAGCTCTACACAAAAGTTTACAAATAGTAGTGTATCTCAAACATCAGCAACACTTAGAAAAGATAACTTGGAAATATGCTTGAAAAAACACAGAGCACTAACTTCTGAAGGCATCACCTGCATGAACTACAATACTACTAAAATTTACACAACATACATTTATATACATTTTATAAAAATATGAAACAGAACATGGTCTAGTTAGTCCAAAAGCAATTCTTTGACTAACTCCTTTGAGTGTATCAGAAGAAGACATAAAACTGATAAGTACAGACACTCACAGAAAAATCTCTTCAGAAATTCCTTCCTGATAAGCAGCCTTAGTCTGTGTTGCCACCATGTGAAAGATCTCTTATCATCCATGTGCTCTTGATATAATGTCGGCCTCATTGCTAACTTCTAGTAGCATTTTCTAAAGTAAAGTAGTATTTAGTTGGGGGTTAGGATTGAGTTTATTTTTAAATAAATTTCTAAGGCATTTGAGTTTATTTCTTCTCAATTTCCTTTTACTTCTCTGATGCACTTAAGTTAGAAAAATGTAATTGTAAGCATACAATTTGGACACATCTATATCTGCTGAGCATTTTCTCTATCTGTAGAACCACAGTTCTAATCTTCTAAATTCCTTCCTTGTAAACAAATCTAAGCCCCTGGTAGTTTAATTGTTTGTCCTTAGTGCTCTTTATTTTTGTCTTTATTCTGATAAGGTAAAAACTAGTCATACTTAATTTAAAAGTACACTCGACATTTATGTAACAAAAATATATAAAAACTATAATAGTTCACCCTGAAAGTCCATCTTGCTCAGTGTCTTCTAACAGCGACCAAAAATGTTCTCAGATGCCTCCTGCAAATAGAGGATACTGCTGAGGTGCCCTGCCTGCAGTTCTTCTTCAGCTTCTGCCTTCATGTTTTTCACCCTAATGCATTCCCCCCACCTTCTTTTTTCTTCCATTTTCCCCCAACAGTGAATCAATTTCTCTCCACTGTATTTTCCTTCAGTCCCCACAAACTTCCTTTCTTATAGTTAATTTAAAACTATAAAAGTGTGACTCAAATTTTACAAATTTTATCCTGGATCCCTGATATATCAATGTTTTCAGGTCTTCAAACATCTAGGAGAGCAATTTCTAACTTTTCACAAAAACAACCTAGGCACTGCAACAAGTAAAAGATGCAGACTGTTTATACTTAAATACAAGCACTAAACATCTCATTTTACAAACATTCATTTTGTGCATTGGAAAGCCAGACATGATGTATCTACACCCCAAAATCAAGACATTTGACTAAGTGGTAAGAACAAATTTAGAGCAATGCTAAGCAGATCCTGGGGGCCCGCTCAGGCAAACCAGATGTATCAAAAGGACTACTAGGCACAAAGGTGCTCTTTCAGACTAGATCAGAGCTCAGTCCCCCTGGACACGAGTAATCCTGAAACAGGTATGCCATTTAGAAAGACTGTTCTTTGAGATGTTACTGACATGTATATTCAGAGTGTGACTATATTTACAGTGTAATCTGGGTTTATTTTTATGCTAGAAGTATCCGGGATGGCATGCCTTCCACTAGAAAGGATCATTTGGCTATTTAAGCAGTTGTGTATTTTCCTTTCAACCAAAGATTCCCAAATTCTAGATGGACTATAAAGGGAAAAGCTGTGTGGATGTGTTATGAAAGTATATAAAACCAGGAAGTCTCTAAAAATAAGTTACGGGTAAATAACTAGTTTTTCCTCTTTTGAGTGCTTGCCACAGGGGAGAAGGAAGAGTTCTTGCCATACAACCAACAGGGGTGTCACAATACACCCTCCCTTCAGGTATTTATATACTTTGGTAAGACCCCTTTTGAACCTCCTCTTCTCCACGCTAAACAGTCCAGCTCTCTTCGCCTTTCCTCATGTAAAGTACTTCATCATTCTAGTAGCTGGACTCTCTCCAGCTGCTCCATATCTCTATTGCACTGGGGAGCCCAGAACTGGAGCCAGCTCTCCAGCTGTGGTGGTTTTCAAGACACAAATGAACACAGCGCTAGATAATCTCACCTAGGTTCCCTTTTCTACAGAAGATTGGACCAGATGATCTTTTGGGGTCCCTTGCAACCTGAGCTGTTCTATGAACTTGGTGTCTACCAGGACTCCCAGATCTTTTCCCACAAAGCTGCCTCCCAGCTGGACAGCCCCTAGTATATATTGGTGCCTGGAGTTGGTCCTCCCCAGGTGCAGGACTTTGCATTTGCCTTTGTTGAACTGCATGAGGCTCCTGTCAATCCTTTTCTTCAGACTGTCAAGATCCCTCTGGAGAACTGCACAACCCTCTGGCGTATCTGCCAGTGGGTTTCTTAGATACTGACTGCCAGTTATTGTTTCTCTGAATTATTCAGAAGTGTAGTCTCATGAACTCATCAGGTCTCTTGGCAGGAGCACTGGGAAGCATGGTGCAAATATACCTAAGGCTCTAGACCAAGTTTATCAAGGGTACAGACAGACTCAGCAGCTTTGTCTCAAAAAGTAGGATGGCAGCTCCAGGGAAAGTTTAAAGGAATTAATGGTGATCCTGGGAATCAAGGCAAGGAGGACAATGCAGCAGACCCTGAATCAGCAGCAAGGGACAAGGTGGTGCAAGAACCCCAAGGCAAAGGAGAGGGGGAGTCAGATATGAAGCTGGAGCAAGTGAGCGAGACTGCAACTGATTTTCTCAGACAACATTCAGTTACACAATGCTTAGGAATCGCCACTTTAGAACATAAGCCCTCTGCTACCATGATTCTTCCACCATCAGTGTTTAGTGATTAGGAAACAAGAGTTGTAGCTCTAAACCATAGTTACTGATTTTAATAACAAGACATTGCTCTGTAGACTTCGAAAGGATGTGTAAACAACATCCTAGTTTTTTTGCCAAAGCAACTAACAGGAATTGTTTTTAGCTTTTGGCAAAATGACAAAAATTAGTATTTTGCTTTATCATTCACTCCCACAGAAATTAATTTTTCCATATGCCAATTAACATTAGCATTTTTCATTAATTCGTTTATTCCTATTTAATTATACTATCCAGACATTTTGTTGCCAAAAGGACATCAGGATTAGTTTTCTGTATTGTATTTTATTGGTTGAATAGTAGGGAATATGTTTTTGAGGGGTTGTTTTGGTTTAAACCAAATTATTTCTTCCTGACCCATAACTTAGCACTTGAAAGGCACTCTATCTTTTTAGATAAAGAATTGACCTTCACTGAGCCACTTAAGAGAATGTGTCCCTATTTTGTTCAACTATCACTGAACCTTCCTTTCTATGATGTCATCTCAGGGACAAACAAAATAGATACACAATGTGGAAGGAAGTAATAGGTATGCCTCAAAGAAAAAAGAATTAGTATAACAGCTCGATTTTTAGAGACTATTTTCCTTTTAGAAAATGTAATAGAGACATAATAAATTACTTGCTGACAGCTAAAAGAAATATAAACTATTAAACCAATTACATAAACCTCTACTCAGTCCTGTTTCTCAGCTACAAAGCTTTTCAGAAGCATGCAAATTATTGAAAAGCTGATAATATAGATGTCCTGAAATTATTTCAGGAATTGTAGAGGATTATATCATAAGTAACACCACCAGAAAAGACAAAAACAAAGGGAAGGAAAACTATAACTGAGACTATAACTGATACCACTGATATGAGAAAGGATAAATAGTAGAAAGGCAACATAATTTGCAAAAATATGTTGACAAATAAGCCAACTACACTGAGTCATCCTAAAGATGAGCAAATAACAATTCCTCTATAAACACAATCATGGGCATAGTCCATTAGATATGACAGCTCCAGCGATAAAAATATAGTATTCTATTTATACAGGCTATTGATGAAGAACTTCATGCACATATTAAATAGTATGGGTTAAAAGAACAATAGAGGTTGATGAAAAACCTATATCCTTAACCTTTTTATTCTTCACAGTCTTTGCATCTTCTGCATAATACAGAAAATAAACAATTATCTATTTGTGGCAGGGTATCTTTAAGCAAGCAGACAACTGACAGCCTAATTCTAACCATAAAAAACACCTAAAATACTAGCCTAAATATATTTGGGTCTGAAAACCACAACATCTTTATCTTCCTAACTTGACTCTTGCATAAGCATTCTCATTCTAAACAAAAATTCAATCTAAATCCATTGTTACTATAGTCCTACACCTCGACTGAATTGGCACTCCTTCCTTAACTCTTGCATGGCCCACTTTCCCATTCTAGAATTACTATTCAATTGGTAAGAAGGAGTCTCAAGACCTAGATCTTCAGATTTTGAGACCAATGACCTCATCCTGAAACTAATTACTAGAATGGAAAGACTCCCTTTTGAGTAGGCAGTAAAAATTAACTTAAACTCCACTCTCTCACAAGCGAAGACACCAGAGATAACAGTAATCTGTTGCTCTTCTTTTCAGAAGTCTATAAAAAGTTCTAAAAAAAGAATTCTTCAGTCCCAATTTTCTCTCAGTATCCTCTAACCTTATACAAAAACAGGCATCTTCTTGGAAGGGTAATTGTCATACTTTGGAAAACACTGTTGAAAGCTCTACCTGTGAAAGCTTTCTAACAACTCAATGGTTTCTTTATTAAATTAGTGGTGTCAATAACTAATGGAACTGAGGCAGAAATAAAGAAAGATTATTTAGGAGTAGATTAATTTCCTGTTTCCCTGTCTTTATGAGAACTTCAGACATTATGAATATATATATAATAAGACAAATCCTGAAAGAAGTCTGGGGAATCTTCAGCAATATTAGCTAAACCATACAACAAACTAATATCCACACCATGTCATTCATTTCAAAAATTCATCCAGAGCAAAACAGAATGGGTGTGCCCTACAGGAAAGAAATCTATCTCTGTAGGAATTCTTTTCTTTGAGGAAAAAAGGAATGAATATTTTGGGCATAGATGTGAAGCCAGTTTAAGCAATCAGACAGAAATGATCCCCAGTATTCATTTGTCCCCTGCTTTTATCACTTTATATTGAAGCATTCCAAAACTCTAAAAAGCACAAGAAAGAGAAACTAGTCTTATGGAAGCAGTTGATGAATACCTCTCAAGGATTCTGTCAAACAGACATTTAATAAGGACAGCAATGGTGATAGAAAACAGGGCACAGTATATCTTCTCTACAGCACCTTCTAATCATTTTGTAGGTATTTATAGAAAACACTTATTAAAAAAAGTGTAGAGCAGGCCACTGGGGAAGCAACTGTTTGCCACCAAGCTTTTCGTCATTGAAGGCACCTATGTTTCTAAGGAGTCCTGGAATGACAGCTAAGCTTTCAGAATATTGAGAAATTGGAGGAGGAGAAAAAAAAATTCATCTTTTCTCATGAGGGAAACTGTTGCTCTTCATCAGCAAATCTGCCATCACTGTTGACACTTCTGTTGAAATATATGAATGCAGAAAACATTTTAGAAGTTTCATTTCTATAGCAATCACAATAGATGGCAAGGCACAATGGCTGGATGAAGTTGTAAACAAAACTCAGCTTCCTTATGATTGTCAGAAATTGCTTCTTGCCTTCCTGAGGCAACACGTCAATAAATTCAATCTGTTTCAATTAATATACCTATTCTATTATAACTAGATGGTTATTTGAAAAACAGAATTGCAAACAAAATGACAAATAACTCTCCCCCTCCAAAGGTCATTTTCCCCCCCCCCCAGTATCTTTATAAAGCAATAGTGATTTCATTAGCACTGTTCATTCTTTTCATCAGTCCCTGCGACAACAAAAGAATCTGAGGTAGAAAGTGAGCAAATTTCTTGCTGGAATAAAATACTTCTGTTCTCTTTGAAATAAATGTAATAGCATTAATGACAGGAATCTGCCATGCTATTTTGGCATGCTCTACAGTTTCATCATGAACAGAAAACCAGCTTTATTATAAAAGTTATTTTGGGACATGTATAGGAACTGTGGGGAAAGGGGAGTAAGAAGTCTCACGCACCTTCGCTTGTATGAAGTGTACTATTTCTATAATCCTCTTGCTTAACTCCTGCAAGGGTTTTAAATCACTGGGATACAGAATTGAGGCTGACACAACTGCTTCATATGGAGAATGACAGGACTCCAGGTAATAAAAGTTTTCACATTCCTTTAAGCCTTCTTCCTATTACTCCTGAATACAATGTACTTTAAATAGAAAATATCTTCTAACTTCACACAAGGTGCCTCGAGTATTTAGGACACAGAAGCAGATGCAATCTAATCACAGCAATAATCTAGTACCTGTAAACATGTTCTATTGAGAAAGAATGACAGAACCCTGTTACTGCAATGACCCCTCTAACGGTACTGGAACCTTTTATATACGACTGCTATCAAGACCAAACTCAACAAACTGTATTGAAGGATAGGTTTGTGATACTTTCAACTGCCTTGTCAGGTGAAGAATGACATCTCTGAACTCCGAAACAGATACAGATCAAGGTCTGTCTGTCTTGTGTAATATCACATGTGAATACTGAAACATTCGCAATGTTTATTGGCACAAGTCTTAGCAATCAGTTATAATGTATGAGAGCAGTTGAAATTACCTAGAGCCATTCCATCATATGATGGCATGAACTACTTGGGTTGACACAGATGAGGTATCTTCAACTTTTTACTAAAGGGAAAGCATTTTGTATTATTTTTGTGCTGTACTGGGTCTGGCTGAGCTGGAATTAGTTTTCCCCTACAGCAGCCCTCACGGTGCTGTGTTTTATGCTGGGAGCTGGCAGGGTGTTGATAGCACACTGGTGTTGTGGCTACTGCTGAGCAGCGCTTACACAGCACCAAGGTTCTTTCCAACATTCCCCCCCCCACAGTGGGACAGGGTGGGCAAGATCTTGGGAGGGGACACAACCAGGACAGCTGCCCCGAACTGACCAAAGGGATATTCCAGACCATATGACGTCTGCTCAGTATAAAGCTGGGAGAAAAGAGGAAGGGGGTGGGGTCACGCTTGGTCCTCCGAGGCAACCGCTATGTGTATGGGAGCCCTGATCCTGAGAAGGCCCGACATCACCTCCTGTTAATAGGAAGTAGAGAATAAATCTGTTTTCTTTTTTTTTTGCTTCCACATGCAGACCTTTGCTTCACTTTGCTTATATTAAAACTGATTTTGTTTTACCCACAAGGGCTGGTCTATCTTATTTTCTTTCCCCTCTTTGCCCTGTTGAGAAAAAAGTGGGAAGGGGGGGAAAGTGATAGAGCAACTTAGTGGGTACCTGGCATTTAGCCAAGGTCAAACCATCACCTGTGCATATTACAGCATTGCAGGGAAGCCATATGAGCATCTAAATGTTGTTAGCAATCCTTGGTGCAAGGGTATAAAGCAGCACAGGCAGCATCTCTTAGGCAGCACTGGCAAAAATCATCTGTCTCAAGTAAACATGCACAACCTACAGGAGAAGGTAAAGATGCAGCATTCAAAAACACAGATCTTGCATTCAGCACAGGAAGAGGGAGGAATATTATGTCACTCTTCTACTTTGGAGAAAACTAGTCAGAACAAGATTGGAAAACAAGTTTTGGTATTATCTTAAGGCCAGTAATCAATTGGTGATTTAAGTGATGGGTGAGATTCAACTACATCTAGTATTATTCTCCCTAGTTCAAACATGGATATGACAAGCTCCATGCATTAACATTCCATTTTTTATGGTTAGAATCATTAGTAGCTTAGCTATCACATTAAGAGTCAGAAAAGTAAGTAACAGGTTATAAAGAAATTAAGCCAGTAGAGTTTACGCAAAATGAACCTTGACAATCTGTTCTGCAATATGCAATGATAGTTGACAAACATAAAACTGAAAGTTTGTAATTTTCCCCTTTCAACTTTTTATATTTTCTAAAACTACTCATACACAGAGCAACCAAACTGAAAACATCCTATAAGACTTCATGTTAAAATGAGCAATCTTTTTGGTAACAGGCTTTTTTTGCCTGTTCCTAAGAATATTTCAGTAGAGAAGCCAGTCATTCTCAAAAATTATCAAGGTACTCAAGGTAAATCATGACATTCTGTGGTTCAGGCTACCAGAAAACTCAATGACTGTGGTACCAACGCCATATGAATGGGTGATTACAAAAAGCACCAATAACAAAAACCCAAAACCAAAAACTTGCAGAGCTCTCAAGCTTATAAAGGAGAAGCATATAATTTTGAACAGATAGCAAGGATGTATAAGGAGTTAACTGTTCAATCATACCTGCAAATTTTAAAATTATGGCTCAGAACAAAGGTCATTCTTTCCAATTAATATCAAGTATCAAATTACTCTTTCTTATTAGAGACACTTGGATACCATTAACTAACTACTCATTTCAACTGCAACACTAAAGTACTTCACACCACACTTTTACTAAATAAAAGTCAAATTACAGTAACTTCTGTGGTATCATAATCCATACAGTCTTTACCTAAAAAGCCTTTTGGGTCACTGATTTTAATGGGAGAACATGATTCTGCACTGAAGCACTCTCCTGGGTGCTTTACTTTCCTTCACCCACATTTTTCATCACTGGGCTTATTTTCTCATTTTCCCTCTCTGCATACACATGAAACTTCTTTGCTCTCACAAGTCTCCAGTCTTTCAGAATTTTTTTTATTTTAAAATCCTGCTTTCAGTTTGTATAAAAGAAGAGTGCTATGATAGCTCTGCTACGTATCATCTGCTGTAACAGCCTCAATGGACAACATTTTCCAAACATTCAGTACTATCATCAAGTTAGTAAATGAAAAGCATTTAATTTTATAAAATTAAGAATATACTCTTTAATATCAAAAGTGCTTAAGGTTATCCAAGGAAATAATTTTTCTTAAGCATAAAAATGTGCTAGAAAAGGTATCTACTGGCAAACTTTTATATTTAATAATGACCAAGTGTTTGTAGGATGCTTTGAAAATAAACAGTTATTAATTCTTTGCTGTACAGATTGTCATATCTGTTGAAGTTATTAGCACAAAACAGTTGTTCATCCAACTACCAATGCAGCAACTGATACACCTACTGAACATAGGTGTATGTTCATGGACTATTCCTCCCTGTGCAAGAATTCATGTCTGAATCAAAAGAAAAAAAGAAACACTTAATTGTGAATTACAGAATGGATGTAAAAATCTAGGTTCAGTAAAACCAGATTGCATGCATATAAGTCTTATTAATCTCTTACACCTGTTTGGTCATTGAAAAAAATGAACTAAAAAAATTCTGCCTGTATTGCCACTGAGTTTGAGCCTGTTTTTTGTGTATGATTACATGCTTCCCCAATGCCAGAACTGGAAACATGGCTCTACTCATCTGCGGAGCTAAGGGAAGAATGTAGAGCACCTTAATACAAAAGGCTTGAACTGTAAAAGCAAGCACATTGAATTTAAACTTAAGTATTCTATTGAATTGAATATGCAACTATTAGAAGATTTAGTTTTGACATGTTAATGATCCAACAAAATGAAAGTTATTTCATATTGAGCAACCTCCCACCAACAATTTTTGAACAAACTAGTCTTTTGAGTGTAGAAATGTTCTAGGAACAGAAATTCTTCCCAATAATCTAAACATAGTTTTTGTTTAATGCATAAATAGTGCTACCTTCAAATTCCATCAATTTTAAACATTCTGATAGTTGCACAATTGAATATCTAAGGAAGAGGGTTGTGTGGAAGACGTACATTACCATACTTGAGCAATACCGACCTTTCTCTTCTCAGTTGAAAAAAAAATTTTCCTTCTGTCCCTTTTAGGAAGTCTTCCCTCTCTGATCTGCTGATATGCTCATTACAAAGTAATTGTCTGCTTTCATCATTAAATGGTGTGTATGACCTCTGCTCTGCTAAGCAGTTATTATTACTTCTGCAAAGATTATTCATCATAGCTGGTTCTTCAGAATCTAGATTCTCTTCACCTGAAACAGCCAAAGAGAATACAATTTCTAGAAGTGTTCCTAGACAATAAATACAAGCAATGAAGCTCAAAATTAATTACTGTTTGTCACGTTACATTATCAAAATTTGCTTGTATCAATTTAAAAGGTGAGAAAGCTTAAGACTATTTAGAGCAAAGTAGGCAGTCTTCTTATGAACATAATTTCTTAAAGTCTTCTGGTTTTGTGTTTTAACAATTTAATCTTTCACCTTTTTTTTTTTTTTTTTTTAATTTCCCTTTTACTGATTGGTGGATTGTACCTTGTGAAAGAAGTGGTTATATTTCAGGATCTGAATATTACGAAGGAACTCAAGCAAAAGGTAGCTGTTAATCTTGTACCTGGGAATGTACACATGATAAGAACCTGCACGAAAAACTTATGTAAACATTTGCATGATACCCAAAGGCAAAAGGAGGCAGACTCAGGCTATAACTACACACTAGATTCTCAACTTCTTTAATTAGTAATATCAACTTAGTAAGGTTAACAGATTAAACTACATATAGGGGTATATGTTATAAATATGTATTAATAGAATATGTATCAAGTTTAGTACTTTTTGTATAAGACTTATTTTGCAATAAGGTAAAAAGTTTCATATTCAGTTTATCATATAAAGTAACAATCACAGGCAATGTAAGAATTATCATTATTACAAATGAGTCTTCATTACAGACAGAGTTCCAGCACATTTTATTATGAGCTAATATGCAGGAAACCAAGATGTCAAGTCATTTCCCATCTGCAAGAAAATGACTTTTATATCCCACATTTAGTGACCTTTATTAAGTCTCCACTAATGAAACTCTTAACAACAAATACGATGTAGTTGGACACCTGTCAAGACATATAATTTCTTTTTACTCCTCCTTTTATGCTCAATAATCCATGAGGGAATCTCCTTAAATGATGCCATTTTGTTATCTCTTTAAACATTTCGGCATTTAATGTTAATTTTAACCATTGAAGAAAACTTTCATGCCATTACTTAGATAGGAAAAAAGGCACCTGAGCAGCCTGTTTCAGAAGTGAAAGCCAGTATCACTTTTGGAAATCACATTTTCAAAACTGGCTTAAAGCCATTTAAATATTTTTAAAATTTACTCTGAAAGGACATGCAGGTCCTATAACATAATAATTCATGTAATTAATAATATTAAAAGCTATCATGCAGTTATTTTTTTAGAAAATAGTAAGTATCAAAACATTCTTACTCTGATCAGGAGGAATCATTTTAGCAGAAAGGAAATTAACCTGAGAAGTTCTTCTCAACAAGCGTGCCCGAGCACTGCTGACTTTTCTAACCTCTGGAGCATCAGCAGGAGGTTTTGGAAGGGAAATAGAAGAATCTTCATCTTTTGCAAAAGTGACAAGTATTGGTTTCTGTGACAAAGATAAAGATAACATTTTAATAAAAGCACAGATAATTTCATTTTCATCTTAGAAAAATTAAAAAAAGAGAAAACCAAAGGATTTATACAAAGGCTTAAATTCAGACTATAACAGATAAAAGTTACGTAGGTTTGCTCATTAAGAAATTTTCATATCCAAAATCTAATTATACCATTCCACTGAACAAGACAGATATCTATACCATTACCACCACAAAAAGCCATTTCTGTCCAGGCAGTCAGGGATCAGGTTAGGAAGGCCAAAGCCCTGACAGAATTAAATCTGGCCAGGGGTGTCAAGAGCAACAAAAAAGCTTTTACAGGTACATTAGTGATAAAAGGAAGACTAGGGAAAATGGGGGCACTATCTTGAAGGAAATGGGAGATGTGGTTACCCAGGATATGGAGAAGGCTGAGGTATTCAATGACTTTTTTGCCTCAGTCTTTACCGGCAAGGCTCCAACCACACTGCCCAAGACGCAGAAGGCAAAGGTAGGGACTGGGAGAAAGAATTGCCTGCTGTAGGTCAGGTTCAAGACCATCTAAGGAACAGCAAGGCGCGCAAGTCCATGGGACCCAATGAGATGCATCTGATGGTCTGAGGGAACTGGCGGATGAAGCGGCTAAGCCACTGTCCATCATATCTGAGAAGTCGTGACAGTCCGGTGAAGTTTCCATTGACTAGAAAAGGTGAAACATAACCACTGTTTTTAAAAAGGGAAATAAAGAAGACCCAGGGAACTACAGGCCAGCCAGTCTCACCTCTGTGCCAGGTGAAATCACGAAGGGAATCCTCCTTGGAAACTGCGCTAGGGCACATGGAAAATAAGGACTGGTGGCAGCCAGCACAGCTTCACTAAGGGAAAATCATGCCTCACAAATTTGGTGGACTTCTACAATGAAGCTACAGCACTGGTGGACAAGGGAAGAGCAATTGATGTCATCTCCCTGGACATGTGCAAACCTTCTGACACTGTCCTGCACAACATCCTTGTCTCTAAATTTGGGAGACATGGATTTGACAGAGGGACCACTGGATGGATAAGGAATTGGCTCAATGGTCCCACTCAGAGTGCGATATGCCAGCTCAACATGACCTGGCAATGTGCACTTGCAGCCCGGAAAGCCAACTGCATCCTGGGCTGCATCAAGAGAAGTGTGGCCAGCAGGTTGAGGAAGGTGATTCTCCCCCTCTACCCCCCTCTTGAGACCCCACCTATAGTCCTGTGTCAAGCTCTGGTGCCGCCAACATAAAAAGGACATGGACCTGTTGGAGCAGGTCCAGAGGAGGCCATGAAGATGATCAGGGGGCTGGAGCACCTCCTCTATGAGAACAGGCTGAGAGAGTTGGGGTTGTTCAGTCTAGAGAAAAGAAGGCTCCAGGGACACCTTACAGCAGCCTTCCAGTACTTCAAGGGGGCCTACAGGAAAGATGGGGAGGGACTATTTATCAGGGAGTGATGGCAGAGGGGTAACACTTTTAAACTGAAAGAGAGTAGATTTAGGATAGATAAAACAAATAAATTCTTAACTGTGAGGGTGGTAAAACACTGGAACAGGTTGCCCAGAGGTTGTGGCTGCCCCCTCCCTGGCAGTGTTCAAGGCCAGGTTGGACGGGGCTTTGAGCAACCTGATCTAGTAGCAGATGTCCCTGCCCACGGCAGTGGGGTTGGAACTAGATGATCTTTAAGGTCCCTTCCAACCCAAACCTTTCTATGATACTGTGATTTAAAAGCAAACACTCAGGGGTGCAGAACACAAACAAAAGCTAGCCTGAGTATAGCAACTGAAACTCAAAATTATTTATTTCCCTCATAAATAATCATTTAACATCATCTGCAGTATGGTTATCTGTCAAAAAAAAAAAGTGCCAAAGACTTGTGTTAACAATTCTAGAGGCGTATCTATTCTTTATGACTTGTTTTTCAGCACTAAGGTAGTATTTCCAAAGCACTTCAAATGTGTTCAAATCATATGCACCACTTCCTAAGACACTGAGATAAATCACCCATATCCAGAAACATGCAAGTTCTATTTTTTGTTTATGTCAGTAAATTGCATCTTAGGGGGTGTGACTGTCCCCCTGAACCTCTGGTATAAAACCTTTGTTGTACCCTACATAAACGCATTGTCCTCTATAATCGAGGTGCTCTACCGATTTCCTTACAATAAAGAATCCATCAGAAAGTCTCCAGTCTGATCCTTCAGAGCTCTCCCAATATTAGTTGAAGATAGCCAGTAGGTGAGATCCACTCCCCACCACCACTGTGACTAACACAAGCTCTACATTTACAGCATACCAACTGAACTCCATTGGTAAAGCAGAAAAGGCAGTTTTTGCATTGGTCTTACCAGAAGTTTTCTCTAGTTTTTTTCCACGCTCATACACAAGATAAATGAAAATTTGACACTGGTATTTAAATATAAGTGTAGATATATTTAATCTAAATACAAGTATGGTCAGAATTTTTAAATTTGATTCATATAAATACATTACCTTATTGAAACTACTGAAGTATAACATTTATTGGAATTTTTTTTCCCTAAATTCCTGAAGAATGCTACATTCAGATTACTGTCTTGGAAGAAATATATACAGCAAGCATACTTAAATGTTTTAGCATGCTCTGTTCTCTCAGGTACTAAACAAACGATCATGATTTAATCTTATATTTAAAGATTAAATACAAAAAAAAATTAAAGAGCAGATATAAACTGAAAACAATTCAAAATTTTCACACAGGGGAAATGGGGGTTCTTACAAGTATCTCTATCTGTTTTTTAAATAAACTAGAATCATTACATTTTATAGAGGTGTAAGTCAAATAGAAAGCACTATCAACCTAGTTACTTTCAAGTTATTGATCACAGAACCACAAAATAGTTGAGGTTGGAAGGGACCTCTGGAGGTCATCTTTCCCAATATCCCCGTGTTCAAGGAGGGCCACCTAGAGCCTGTTACCTAGGACCATGTCCAGGAAGCTTTTCAAGATCTCTGGGCAACGTGTGCCAGGGCTTTGTCACCCTCACAGCAGAAAATGTGTTTCCTGAACTTTGGAGAAATCTCCTGTGTTTCAGTTTGTGCTCATTCCTTCTGGTCCTGTCACTGAAAAGAGCCTGGCCCCATCCTCTTTGCATCTTCCCTTCACGTATTTATACACATGGATAAGATCCCCCCATGGATCTTATCCATGTGGAGCCTTCTCTCCTCCAGGCTGAATGCTCCCAGCTCTCTCAGCCTTGCTCCAGTACCTTCATCATCTCTGTGGGCCTTCACTGGACTCTCTCCACTTGTTCCATGTCTCTCTCGCACCGGGGAGCCTAGAACAGTACTCCAGGCGTGGCCTTACTAGTGCTGAACGAAGGGGAAAGATCACTTCCCTCAATGTGCTGGCAACACTTCTAATGCAGCCCAGGATACCATTAGCCGCCTTCTTAGCAGCAAGGGAATGTTGCTGCCTCATGGTGATGCTCATGACCTTTTTCTATTTTAGTAATCTTACACAAGAAAGCTGACTCAAGTATCCATCTTCTGATTGTTGCTAATGTCACTTAGAATTACAATGCAGTACAGCAATATTTAGATAGTTTAAATTATTTTCAGGTTTCTTTGGGGAAAAATAATGACAAAATTGACTTTATAAGTCTCAGACTAACATTATAATAGGCTTCTGTTTCTCCTCAACCTATTTAAACCATATCTTTTCCTAACACCACCAATACACATATTTTTACGCCAGTATTGCATGACTTATTTCCAGAGTACTCACATGATCCAGTGGGCTAAGACGAACACCAGACACTGGTCTTGATTCAGCCAAATCAAAACTGGATGCATGAAGACTAGCAAAAAAAAAATAAATTAAACATAATATGAATAAAGTAGACCCAGTGTTTTATCATGTTTGGTTGGGGTTTTTTTAATTATATGCTTCTTCCCTTTGCCAGTGAATATGGGAAAAAGGTGTAAGAAAGGAAGAGTGACAGAGCACTTCCACAGTACCACTATTCTTCCAGGAATGCTAATTTGACTTTGATATCCAGGAATCCAGCAGCATCAAGGGAGAAGAATTACAAGATGGCCTGTATACCTGCCATGATAGTTTATCGCATACACATCTATAAATTCTCTAATATAAGTCTAAATTCATGCACAAACCCAACTGTGGTGAGTGCCCAAGCTATGTGACACAAGTTGCAGAACACTGCAGGGCAGAAACCTGAGGTTTGTGCAGGTATGAGCACGCTCCTTCCCATACACAGGAGAAGCAGACAGAACAAACATGGATGTCAGCCACAGTGACCTTGTTACATGGTCACCAACAAACAGCCAAGTCACTCTGAGGCTCTCGCCTTCTGTAAGGGCACAACACTATACAGTAAGGAGTATCATGAGTTACTCAAGTCATGCTGCCATGAAAACAGCATGGACACTGACTTGTATGGCCATTCAAACATGGTGCAGCATCCTTTCTGGCAAGCCTGACACCTAACATTACCAATATAGCTCGTATCTCCTCCCTACAGTCATTACAGAATTGGCATATAAGGAGAGCTAAAAAATGACTGGGAAAATGTATTTTAAAAGCCCAATATACATTTTTTTTCCTCTTTTGTCACAAGAGACAGATCTATTGAGCTCTGTGAATTATAGTACCTAACAAAACTCCACACAGAAATAATTTTGAAGTAGTATAAATTTTGTTTAAAAATGAGCATTTCAAACTTCAACACCTACAATTTTATATTTAAAAAGATCTGAGAAAGCTCTGCAAAAAGATCTAGCATACAGTTTATGTGGAAACAAGCAAGCTTTCACAGTTTCTAGGAAAAGCTAAAGACTACCTCGATTAAAAGCATACACTGTCTTAAGAAAAAGGTGAGTTACAGACCATTCTCCTATACTATTCTCCACATACAAAACTAGTGTAATGACCACCTGTGGTAGCTCTAATCCACAGGAACTTTCTGGTCATATAGATTAACACCAACAGTAAGGAACATTAGAAGAACTTAAAGGATGTGATTAGGAATACAGATTAACACAGGGAAAAAAAATCACCGGAAACATAATTACAGAATCAAATCTCTTGCTACTAAAGGATATTTGAAAAAAAATCTCGAAGTCACAGTACCTAAAAACTGAAGGGGGTCTATTTTGAGGAGCTCGCGAGGATCCAGATCCAAAGAGTTTTCTTTGATCCTCTGCAGGTGTAAAAGGTCTCTGAGTTCTTAGTGTTCGTAGAGCATTTCTGGCTTCATTTATAATCTCAGAACTGGTCTTCTGCTTTGGCACTGAAAGCCTGTAGAATGGTTCTGCATTTTTTGTGGTTTTATTCTTTGAAGCTTGCATTCCTCTGCAAAGGAAGTGCAGTGTACGATACATATGGAATGCACAAAATATACTCCCAGTTTTAAATTACAATATTAATTCATCAACAGTTATGCTACCACAATGTAGTTTAAAAGGATATTACAACAAAATCCTTGAAATGCTAAAACAGTAGAAAATAAAGCTCAATTACATTGCATTTCCCTCATTGTTTCTCAGTTCTGTAGGAAAATACTGAAGAAGCGCAGAAAGCATCTGACATGGAGGACCTTTAGTTTTTTAGAGGGAACTAGACTACACCACACTCAGTACTCACAGTGCTTTCTGGGCCAAACATGGTACTCTCCAATACTGCAGAAAATCTGTTCCCTAACACCTGATTACTTATAAAACATCTCAGAAATTCAATAATATGCTGTAGAGAAACACTTTCTTTCCAATGAACTTTGGAAAGACACAATATAAGTTATCAATCATACCCAGGGCAGCTTCCTAATAAGTCAAAGAGGTATTACTATCAGAAACTGAAGCACAGTTATCAGTAATTGATGAGCAGAGACAAGGAAGAACCAAGTAATTAATTTTTTTCTCCGAGGGAAATGCCTCCCCAATTCACCTTCAAGCACATGAAAAGATAATACTAACATAAGATAAATTATCAACCCAAACTTTCTATCAGTGTTCTGTCCTGCTCCACCTTCTGGCAAATGCAGCGAGCAGTAAAAGACTTGTTTCATCTCTCGAGCCCCCCAAAATCAATCACAATCCTGATGCAGTTCTCTGTAGATATCATCCTTGTCATTTTACAACAAAATCATCCTAGGCTTTAAACCATCCAAAATTCCTCTTCTGCTTTTCAAACTTACCTAGAAAGAAATATATGTTTCTGCACTGTCTGTGACTCAGACCATCTGGTAACTTCCATTCTCTCACATAGTTTAGTCAATGAACCAACAGTCAATCAGACACTACTGTCTTGATTATATCTAAACTATGGAGCAAAAAATCCTATTTCTCCAGTTCCTCAGTTCACTTCTTCCTGTTCTGCATTTTTACATTTCCAACTGCCTCTTCTGCTCTTTCTTTGAGAGCCTGTACATTCTATCACAGTTTCTTTAATTAATACACAACCTTCTGCTGAACTACACAAGATAAAATTGGATGCTAAGGAACAGGGCACCAACTTCTTTCACTAAAAAATGTGTAATTACAAAACACAGGAACAGATCAGAAGCCTGAGCCTGTCAGCGTTTTTAATCTTTCCAATTACCATTAACACATTACTTTTCTTCACTGTGACTGAAATTGACTCTCTACGCTCCCTACTTTTCTATTAACACATGATTCAAAAGAGTTAAGTAAGGAATTCCACTGCAGCAGTCTGCCTGGAGTAACTATAGAGCCATTCCTCCTGAAAAGGGAAGATAAATCACTATTCCCTATTCTCCCAGCTACTGGGAGTCAAGATTTTGACCTGAAGGGTCTTCTGCATGGGCCATATGTCAGTTATTATCCATCACACACAGAAAAAATAGCTGTGAATAGATACTAAAACATAATCAACATGATTCTACGAATTATGAATTTGAATTAATTCACATTTCTTTTCTGGTCGATATGTTTTCATCCACGTTCCTAAATTTTAAAATAAATCTTCTCAAGTAATCTCACATTTTACACTTAATCTCTGAAAGATACCGCTTTCTTTGGTTCTTAAATCTCTGTGCTCTGACATGGAAATGTGCATTTGATGGGATTTACATATATATTTTTCATAGTTAAACTAAGAAGTAACTTGAGAGATATGATGTGTTTTCGTGGAATAGCACAATCTCTGACACAATCAGTTTAAGGTTTTGTTAATGCTACTATCAACTGCACATTTTCTATCCTAGAACTACATTTATTTGCCACTATTTATTGACACAACTTCCATATAATAACTTATTGTTGAAGCTTTCACCTCTTACCTATTTCTTTTAAACTGGCAGAGGAACTTTTCTACTATAAACTTAACTAATTAAGTCCTGCTATCTGGGCACTGTTAGTCACCCTTGCAATCCATTAACATCAAAGTTTTAATAATTAATGTTGCAAAGGGAACCTATGACTTCATTTGAATTCTTGCCTGAGCTCACTGGTGTATTGCTACTTCAGCGGAGAGGGGGAGAACACGGCCCTTCCACAGCCACTGCTGGTGCAGCCAGGCTGGCGGGTGCCAGCCCCCACTCCCAGGCACTGAGTCAGGGAGCAGAGCGAGCTGGGAGCTGTCACAGGGTGACAGCAGTGAGTGGAACTTAAGACTCACTGCTGACCTGATAAGAGCCTTAACACTTTATCATTTTGGTGTAAGGTAGTATTATATGTATTCGGAATTGTGGTAGTGATATGATACCAATACATTATTACTTGACACCCACAATTATTAGCCAGAAAATGTAATAGAACAGAGAGAAACAAGTAAGCAGTGCCATAAAATATAAGATGTGTGCATATATATACACATATGACGGGATAAGAAAGCTTACTCTCTTGCAAGCATTTAAAAACCACGAGTAGTTATCTGAATGAGTTTGGCTGTTGTGCCATCGTAGTACAACCCCCATCTCTTTCTCAAAAGACAGATAGAAAAAGATGATTTGTACTATTTTATAATGCCTAAGGCTGAAACATTTAAGCATCAAGCAATTGCTCTGCTGCAGCAGTACTCAAGAAAGAAGCTTCATCTGCTCTCTAGCATCCCACACCCCAGAAGCTTTGAGAAAGCACCTTCAGCTATATTATGCCAGTTCTTCCTAGAAAACTACTACCTAGATCTGTGCATAAGGGAAAAATCCTGCAACCAACAGAAGCTTTCTTGACTTTGATGAGCGTAAAGTATCTGAATCATTCAATTGCAGTGCCAAAGACTAATATAAAATAAGGCTCAACAAATGAGTGCAACAAGAAGAAAGCAGAAGGATGAAGGAGCAGCACGAGACTTGAAGGGAAAGAACTGCACTGGCTGCTCAGCACACAATCTGGTTTTACCCCTGGGTTTTCATTGTTTATAAAAGACTAGCTCTCCCTGGTTTTCTATTTATTTGTAAGATTTTCTATTTTTTCTGGACACTCTATACCCTTTTAAAAATAAAGTATCTTAGTTGCAAATAAGAAATAATTCTAATTATTAGCATTTCTTTCTGAAAACCCAGCAGCATTCCCATTTTGCTCGCCAGTCCTAGCAGGGGACAGATAAAGGGAATGTCACAGTGTCCATGAGGAGAGTATAAATGGGACACACAGATCTTGTCCCCAAATGATGTCACCATTTCCCAGGTAGCCTTTAACTTGTACAGATGAAGGGCTCCTCTCTCACTCTCTACGGGAAGGTATTACACCACTGCCTGAAAAGCCATACTTGGGCTCTCCTATCTTTTTTCCCCAGTTGTTTACTCCAGAGGTCTGGTTGTACAGAAAGATCTGAAAGCAGTAGATAGCGGTACAGGATCAGAAACCCCCAGATTAGTCCTAGCTATCTCCAGAAGTGAGATTGCTGCACCCTTGCAGCACTTATCCTGGGTCAGCTGGCACAGGAGAGAAGCGTGGCTGACTACATCAGATGTGGCACCATGCTGACTCTGCCATCCTATCTCCCATCTCAAAACCAGTGTTATTTAACTGCTAGCATACAGAGTGAATATACTTGCAATCACTAAGTAGAGTGAGGAGAAACCCTTGCACTCAAGCCGTGAACACAGACACTTGACTCCAGGTTCTGTCTGCCCAAGCAAATCTCTAGAATAGTTAGCACCCAAATACAGGTTTAGTAAGAGTGAACTAAAAATGTGTACTGTTAGATAGAATTTTAAACACCAACAACTTATGAATCACAACTGATACAACTTCAGTTTGCTGAATTTTGAAGCAGAGAAATCACTATTAAAAAGAAATAAGAACAAAGTCATGAGAAACTGAGCCTGCAACCCTCAAATGAGCAAGATGTTCAGTGCATCCATCAGGTAACATACCCAAGAGGAACTCCTCAAATAAGATGCACCTGTGGAGTAAAATCTGACCCGGGCTTCGCGGAGTAACCAACCCAAATCCGGCAAAACAAGCCTCTCTCCCGGGCGCGGTGGGCGGCAAGCCTCCTGCCCAACTTACCGCCCAGCCCAGCCCGCGCCTCCGCCACCCCGCAGCGCGGCGGC
>NW_020799097.1:49909457-49944516 GCF_003259725.1 Athene cunicularia | reverse complement strand
GGCGCGGGCTGAGGCGGCCGGCGGGCTCCGTGGGGCCGCGGGCGCGCTGCGACCCTCCGGCGGCGGTCGGGGCCCTGCCTGTCCGGGCCGGCACCCCGTACCCCAGGGGCAGGGGCAAGAAGAGTCCTGCTGCAGCGCTGGCCCGTAGGATGGTGGTTTTCTGGTGGAGGGCGCTTCCCCCGGCCTGTGCTGGCTCGCATATGGGTAGTGAGTGGCAAAAGCTCGGGTTAGGGTTGGCAGAAGTTATTCCGTTTGGAAATGCTGTATGTGACCTGTTACAATACCTTTTCTCAGAGCTCAGATTTACAGATTGGAAATGGAGACATTGAAAGTTTTCCCCAGTGAAACAAAACCAGGAGAGTGGAGCGGGGCGTAGCAGCAGGCACAAGATGCCTTCCCTGTGTCACACTGGTCAGGCACCGAGGGTCGGATTGATGCCTGCAAGCAGCTGGTGGCTGCAAGTTGAGGCCTGTAACAATTAGTGATAAACATTCCATTATACCTTACATGTTCACGTTGTACCCAAGTGTATACCTGGAAGTCAACAACATTATCAGAACTATGTAATCTAGGTGAGACTTCCAATGAGATCTACCAGTGGAAGTCTCAAATGGGGAAATGTTAAGAAATTCTTCTACCAAACCATGTTTAACTTTGTATTTAACAAGGCCTGAGTGATTAAAGCTTAACAGAAAAGATACTCTAACCTTGAGAATAGATGCATCCTGGCAGAATTGCTCAAACAAGGTGGATAAGCAAGAAAAACTTGGCCGGACAACAGAGTTGGGAAACATCCAAGGAGAATAATTCATCCTCAAAAGACTCATGACCATAAAAGGGAAAAACGAGTAGGGGGCTAACTCCCTGAATGACCACTGACAACCACCCAAGACCCTGCGCTTCTGTAGTGTAGTTTTGCAATGCCAGTATTATATAAATGTAGTAGATAGGCAGAAAGGCAAAGTCTTCTTGGAAAATGTATAAATATTTATGTCTTTATATAAAAGATGAACTTTTGCTTTAGTGTATGCATGTTAGGAGGAATGATCCCCCATGTACCTGGCACCAAATAAAAAATGCCTGCCTTCTACTTCAATCTAAGTCTTAGAGGGTTCTTTTGAGACTTAATTTACAGTAACAGGATTGATACTCATCTCAGCAGCTTCCTGCCAGGCCAGAAGCACTGTGGCACCCCCTGCTTTCCTCCTGTTCCCTGGGAGGCTGAAAGCCATTTTCACATCCATAGCACAAATCAGTCCCATAGGCTGGTGAGCTTTGTTGGAGTGCCACAAGGGGGTCGCTTGCAGTGTCTCCCCCAAGCTGCCTCCTGGCCAAGGTCCTACCAAAGGTGCATCCACCTCCAGGTTTCAGGACCCAGTTGGCTAGATGCACTGGACACTTGCTGAACAGCTCCCTTGTGTGCCTCCTACTACTGGGATGGGTAATGTGATCATGACCCTTATCAGGAAATCTCCAGACATGTAACAACAGCAGACAGGCCTGTTGTGGCAAGTGGGCTGTTTGTGACTGACAAGGACAGTCTTAGTTCACTCTCTCTGAATATGTTTTGAAATTTACCTAAAAACTGCTATAGGAGGGTGGTTATTATCTCTTTGTGAATAATAGAAAAATGCTACAAATACAGCTCCATCTGACCAAGCTTCTTCGTTGGTTCCTTTATAACATACTTCAGATATATCTGAAAGCACTCTCTGAATAAATTAATCTTGTATATATATTTATATGTAAATATATATGTCTTACTGACGTGAAGTTCCTTTTACTAATTGCTTAGAAACATCATAACTTTTACTTCCTCATGTTTGTTGGATGAGAACCCTGTGGACATTTTAAATTTAATTTGTCTTTCTGAATATTGTTATAAGCCTGCTATGCCCCCTTCTTCTAGAAAAACGTCCTCTTCCAGTTCCTCTTTTGATTCTGACAGGCATTATGATAGCAGTAAAAAGATCTCCGTGTGTAACCCTACACGGTTTACATAACACATGCCATTATCTCTGCTAGCTTCTACTTTATCTCTAATTATTAGACATCTAGTCCTCTTTCTTCTGCAGCCAAGTTCAATACCTCGGAAGTAATGAAAACCTTGTTAGTGTTGTACTTGCTTTTCTTTGTATATTCTTCCTTAAAAGCCAAAAGAATGTGTGCGCATGTGTGTGCATGCTATTTTCAGATCATTCACAGTTAGCTCATTCTCTGTTATTTTCTTCTGAACATTTCTTTTATTGAGATAATACAAGTGAAGTTTCACAGAAAAAATGTGTAGATCTGTTTCCTGGTAAAGCCAGTTTGAATGCCTTCACTGTTATCATCTCATCATTCTTTAAACAATTTAAAAATTCACCCAGTTAAACCCACTAAGCCTTCCTTCTTGGCTTCTTCTTTAATCCTTTTCATATGCACATTATTTCTTCTCTCTCTATTTTTCTAGGTCATCAAACTGAAGAGTTAATTTTTTTTATTAATTTTCTGAGCTTTGGCAATTGTAGCAAATACTTCTTTTGTGATGTCTCTCTGCTGTGTCTCAACTGTTACAACTTTCTCACTTAAATCCATTTTGTCATATGCTTTTTATTGAATGAACTCTCTCAGCACCTATTTTAAATGCGAGTACTTAATTAAATCTCCTTCTTTGCAATAACTGCTTTAGGATGGAAGTATCATCAAAACATATAAACTGACTTGTTCTAGGCAAGTCAGTATTTGCTCAAGGGATTGCTGAGGTAAAAGCAGTGTGTTCTGGGCAGTTCTGCCTAAATAACCAAAAAATACAAAGTATTCAATTATGTTCATTGAAATTATTTTTTAGATTTGAAAAGCATGAAAGGGATTTTGTGCTGGTATCCAGTCTCTATTTTCAGTTTGGCTAAATTAAATTTGTCTAGAAATGAAACTTATCTGGATATCCAAGCATACAAGGTCTATATTTCAATGATATTCAGAATTAGTTAACGGTGTTAAACACTTTGCCTGCCAAGTGTTCATTGATCATACTTGCTGCTTCTTGCTGCTGGCCTGTAAGAGCTGCCCCCAGTACAATTTCAGCAACACAAGCAGCAATGCGATCCACATTTCCCCCTGTTTATTTTATCTTTTTCAAAACAAAACAACAGTCCTACCCCCAATCTGGACAAAAATCTTCCTGTCATACTCAACTTTGCGTAGACCATCTGGTGTGTGCTGTTAAATAAGCTCTGTGTTTTATATCACTTGTAGCTCATTACAAAGGCAGGTGAAGCAGTTCATTTTACAGCAGTTAGAAGTAACCCCTATACTAAGTGGCCTAACAAGTTTTAATCAAACAGGTTCATGAAGATCTCCATTATATGCAGCAGGGAAATCTGTCACAAGAAAAAGCACTGGGTATATGATAACTAGTTGGTGGATAAGGGGGAGAGCAGTGTATGCTGTTTAAGTAAGGCTTTATACCCTCACAAACTGATGAAGTATGGGCCGCTTAAGCGGATAATGAGCTGGACTGAAATCTGGCTGAACTGCAGAGCTCAAAGTGTTGAGATGAGCAGCACAAAATGCAGCCGGAGGCCAATCATCAACAGTGTGCACCCTCAGCATGTTTGCTGACAGTGCAAACCTGGAACACCTGATGGTTGTGCTGCCATTCAGAAGGACCTTAACAGGCTGGAGAACTGGGCTGAGAGGGATCTCAAGAAGTTCAACAAAGGGAAATGTGAACTCCTACCCCTGGGGAGGAATAACCCCAGGCACCAGTACATGCTGGGGGCCAACTGGCTGGAAAGGAGCTTGGCAGAAAAAAACCTGGGGATCTGGGTTGAAACACAACTTGAACACAAGCCAGCAATGTGCCCTTCCTGCAAAGG
Source organism: Athene cunicularia (assembly GCF_003259725.1). Lineage (NCBI taxonomy): Eukaryota > Metazoa > Chordata > Aves > Strigiformes > Strigidae > Athene > Athene cunicularia. The sequence goes on along the minus strand of NW_020799097.1, from coordinate 49,940,656 downwards.
CAGACAACAGCCTCCTGGGCTGCATTAGGAAGAGCATTGCCAGCAGCTGGAGGCAGGTGATCCTTTTCTTCCATGCAGCAGTGATGAGGACACAGTTGGGGTGCTGAGTCCAGTCATGGGTTCCCCAGAACAGCAGACACATGGACATACTGGAGTGAGCCCAGCAAAGAGCCACAAAGATGACTAAGGGACTGGAGCATCTTTCATATGAAGAAAGGCTGAGAGAGCTGGGAATGTTTAACCTGGAGAAAAGAAGGATCTGGATGGGATCTTATCAGTGTGTATAAATATCTGAAGGAAGGGTTCTAAGAACATGGAGTCAGACTTCTTGGTGGTGCCCAGTGAAAGGACAAGAGGCAGTAAGCACAAAAAACTCCCTCTAAACATAACAAATTTCTATGGTGAGGGTGTTCAAACACTAGAACAGGTTGCTCACAGAGGTTGTGTGGTCTCCCTCTTTGGAGGTATCCAAAATCTGATCAGAAAAGTCCCTGAGCAACCTGCTGTAATTGACTCATTTGTGCAAGGGCACTGGACTAAATGATCTCCAGAGGTCCCTTCCAACCTTAAATATTCTGTGGTAGGTGTGTTGTTTGGGTTTTTTAATTCCTTAAAATCTCAGTCAGATTTGTCTAAAATTTAAGATTTTGGAAATTGACATGATCAGTCTCTAGCTTGTATTGCTCAGTATGATTTGGTCCCTGTGCCAGCATCCTGCAAACTCTGCACCTTGCCCTCACGCTGGCCAGCACCTGATTCCCTCCATGCTCAATGTTCAGTCCTGTCAATAAAAACCTTAGATTTCCTGGTGAAGTTATGCTAACTTCCCAAGTGAAATACCCTTCAGTGGGTATGTTTGTGCTGATAACACAGCATGCAAGGACTTCTTGTACCAACTAAACATTGTGAGCGATCTACCAGCCGCACATCTACGATGCAATTACCCCACATCAATGACTGCTTTCATTGATTTCCTGTTAATTCTGCTATGTCTGCCAGTGACTGAAAATCCTTGGTGTGTTAGCGAAATGTCTGCTTTTCTTCTAGTCTGCCTTTTGACCCAACTAGATGGACAGGACTCCACATGACTTTGATGCTCCTACTCAGTTTAAGACCCAAGATCCTACAGCCAGAGCGTGAAGGGATATAGTGTTTTTTTTCGAGAATAAATATATATGGAGGGGAAATATGAAGACCATGGAGGCCACAATCCAATGTAAAGCCAGTTCTGGGTGAAGAAGAAGAAAAGGCAGTTTGTTTTCTCATGAGACACAACCTTAAGTTTAATGGTCCTAGATGTTCCTTTTATGACCAGCTTGTTGTGCATACCTTACAACAGTTGTGCATGTTACGGACAGCATGGGATAACTGCTTTTGCCATTCATGTAAGCCTGTGGTGAAGGATACCAAGAACTGGCTAAATTGGAAGAGATTTTTGAGAACAGAAACATGGATAGAATCAAAACTATTGAGATATAGAACGCTGTAGGGAACTCACTGAACACACAGAGCTAATTGAGGGAGGGAGTTCACTGTAATAGGACTGGTGTATTAACATGGTGATCTTATTTACTTTCTCAAGGTTTCTACATCAGCATTCCTTGCCTTTCCTCCTAACACATTCTCCTGTCAAATTGTATCTACCAGCTGCTGATGGGAAGGAATATTATGAGTATCTTAAGAGTACTGAAATGTCAGTATTTGGCAAAAATCCAAAAAGTCAAACCCAAAACTTTCACAGAGCAGAAACAGAGCTATTGCAAAGCAGTGACTGAGCACATTCATCATTTACAGAACACACTTGCTTTAAACCAGTAATATTCAGTATCACTGAAACAAACCCAAATTACTTTAGATGATTTTTAGTGACAGTGGAACCAAATGAAATGAGTCTATACTTTCAGTAAATAGTTCTACAGAAATTGGACTTCCTGATTTTTATCCAGGAAATCTAAGACAGCAGCTTCAGTCTGTATGCCAGCCCTTCTGTGCAGGTGCTAAGCAGAATATCTGTGAATATGGGATAAATTGGACATGTCCAGAACACATGGCACTTACTGTATGTGTACAGGCTGCCTGCAGACCACAGGTGATGCGTGTCCATAACACGTCAGACTCATTGTTCCAGAACTCATGTTGCACATATGGTTATGCAGAGGTCCATCAGGTTCCATGCATGCATATGGTCTCTCTACTTTATGTATTTTCCATCCATCTATATATTCTACGTGTTTGATAGCTATCTAAGGAATGCACTTGTCTCCAATATCTGGAAATATCATGGAGAGTAACAAAGCACTGCCACTTATTTTGTGCTGAATTCAGGCAACACGATGAAACTCTGCTCAGCAAATGAAGGGACCCTATAAGACCCTCCATGTTTTTTTGCAAGAGTCTGCTAAATTAGAGTTTTGTGGTTTGGGGGAAAATTCTGTTCTTTTTTTTTCCAGTTACAGGGGTTTTGTTTTTACAAACACATTTCCAACCAGAACTGCATTGTCTCTGTTGCCAGAGTTGGCTTTGTTGGCTTCTGTTAATGACAATGGAATAGATGGGGAGAAAAGCATGGGCTTTCTCCCAGACTACATTGTTGTAAAATACTGTCTAGAGAGATCACCATTAAGAAGCACTGCTTTCATTTTATGTATTCAAAACAAGATGGGACCAAATTGGACATAAACCTTATCTACTGTTCCACCACAGTTGGCAAAGCCTGTTGTATCAGGTTCATCTCTTATTTCTGGTACATTACCCAGCATGAAAAGACTGTGGAGCAGGAAAAACTTAATTTTGTGTAGTTCACTGGAGACTGAACACCCCAAATAATGCCAGAATGTCCAGATTGGCACAGCTTTCCAGAAGGCTGGCACCACCCATTTCTCCACTGTCTCCTCTCTAAGCATCTCTTCAGTCAGGGTGAATGTGCTATGAGGTTAACACAAACTTCACATCCAACTCTGAAATTTTCTCACATCCATTGTTCACAGTACGACTTGAAACTACAGTTTGTTCTTGTAGTTTAGCAAATACTTACTGCAAATAGTTAGCTACCATTAATTATCTCTATATTCCACTTGTTCACAGTACCCAGTATTTTAGGCTGCTCTTTAGATATGAAAGAATCCTTTCATCTGCCCTAAATGAACAAGAGAGCTCTGCTTGTTTGATACAGTCTGGGTTTCTGGCAGTGAGAAATCTGCAATATGGAGAAACAACACATATAAAAATAGGTTATCGCACAAGACAGAGTTTTTGAAAATCTGACCCAATATTTACACAGATTTTATGATGTGACATTGTACCTCACAGTATACAATAGCAGCTCCACAATATGCTGAAAAAAATTACCAGAAGGCAATCTACGAAAGGCGGCACAAGGTATTCTGGGTTAGCCCCCATAATGACAGACTTCTTTTGCTGATAAAAGCCTGATGCTCTGAGGACATACTGCATCTTTAAAAAACAGCCAAATGTGAACACATCCTGCCAAAACAGCTATGTCAGGAGCCCATGCCAGCAGAGCTTCTGCCAGTAAAACTTTCTAGTTCAAACAAGGCCAGCAGCAGTAGCAACAGCATCGTACACAGCCTCGGGGCGCCCCATGAGAGGGCATCCTGATGGCTGCTCACACAGTGGCAGCAGTGCAAGAGGTGAGGGGAGAGCCCAGCTGCCCTTCCCCATCCATTGTAACCATATGCTCCTGTCACTGGCCTTGTTGGAACAAGGTGGTTTTACTGGCAGAAATTCTGCTAGCATGAATTCTTGATATTCAGTGTTGATCTGCAGAGGACTTCTTTTAGGTCCAGTTACAATGGCATTACTTCTCATTAGGCTACAGTGCAACCATCCATTTTACTTTGCTTACTCCCACCCTACCACGTGCCATCCCCTCTCTGCAGGACGGTGCTGATGCAGCAAACCCAGCTTCCAGGAGGTCATTCTCTGCTAAATGATAACAAGAGGCCATCTACACTCTGCTGGAAAAAAACAAGATCTCTTTCAGTCTTCTCGGATTGATCAGCAACACAAATGTAGTGTTAGACACAGCTGACATGTATGAGCTTTGGTTTGGCTGCTATTAGTGGAACTTTTCTTTAGAATTTTTTACTAAAGATCATGTACTGCAGTGACAATCATTTTGCAAATAAAATACTAACAGGAAACAAAGAAATAAAAGTGATAATTACTGAAAGATTTTCATTGATTTTGCTGTCACTGAATGCTCCAATGGGAAAAAAAGATAAAAATCAGGGAAGGGCTAAAAAGGCCATGAATCTAGGCCCAGTCTTTCCTGTGAGAAGCTGCCCAAAGTGGGAAAATGAGGAAATTTGAAATTTCAGACCCACAGAGAACAGGAATTCAAGAATATGTGATCTCAAGCAGGGGGATCATCTTCTCCATGGTAGCTGTGATTTGCTGGAATAGTATGAAAGTGAAAATAAATATGAGACTGGCTAAAGGGTAAAATTGACTGCTAGGGTAAAAATAACTTTAGAACAAATATTTTAGCTACTAGAGTCAAATGCTTAGAAACAATCAAAGTCACCACTGCACCATGAGTACAGTTCTTACACTCCACATTTTTATAGCTGTAGAGGTATGTACATGGAATTATGAAAATCCTTATTCTAATATTTTAAGTAGGCATTATTAAATTTTAGGTAATTTCAGGAATTAAATAGTTTAGATTTTTGAAGACAAGAGTTCAGAAAATTTATATCCAGTATTGTATTTCCTGCAATGTGAAACTGAATAATTCAGTTCCTATTATTGTGATACCTGGCTTTGAATGGTATTTTACTAATGGACTTCCTCAAGGATACATCTTCAGTTGTATTTTTATTCATTACTTTAAAATAGGAAGATGGAGTTTGTTAATGAAATTTGCTGAGGACACAAAAGTGGGAGTCATCATTAATAAGGAAGGGGATGGCAATATGATACAGGAAGACCCAAATAACCTTGAGAACTAAAGGAACAGAAATGGAATGAAACTTAATAGTGCAAACTGCAAGCTCATGCCTTTGTGAACTAATACAAATTTCTGTCCTAGGTTGCAATGTCATCAGTTCAGAAACAAGAAATATGCTAGTTGTGCCTGTAAGTGCAAGTCAACCACTGGCTTCAAATATTAAGGGAATGTGAAAAAGGGTTTACTGGGTGAGATATTGCCAGTAGACAGTGCAAGTAGCTGGAGGAGGCAACACTGAGACCCCTTCCGGAGCACCTGCCTTCAGGAGAGAGGGATTGTTAGGGAGACTCTCAAATAAACAACCAGCCACCAAAAATAAAAAAATATTAGTAACACAATTAACTAGCTCTCCGTAAATTACAGGTTTGAATGTCTGTGAGAAGAGAACAGAACAACTTTCTAGGGTTTAACGGCAACCCAAAACACATAACAAAGAATTCTGCGGGGTTTAACGGCAACCCAAAACGCTGAGCGAAGCCCCACTACCTAGGGTTTAACAGCAACCCAAAACACTTTATCACTCACCTGAGGACTCTCAACCTCGAGGACCTGCTCAGGGCAACATCCCGACCCAAGGCCCCTCAAGGAGTTTCCTTGGGCAGTGTCCAGACCCAAGAGGAGACTCCTCGACCACACCATACTGCTCCAGGGGATGAGCTCCAAATGGCTCCCCCAGGGGACTCCATTTATACTCAGGCTGAATCTGACCTGTAGTCAATAGCGGCTCCCATTGGCCAAAGGCCCCAGTTACTGCGAGGCCCTGAGAGCAAAGGCAGGCAGGAGCTGCCACAGCTCAGCAGCCAAGAAGCTCTGCTCTCATTGGGCGGGTGCACCTGCCACGGGGATTGAGATGGGGATGGGTGCAGAGAAGGGTGGCGACTGATCAAGGGACAAGCCTATCGTGCCATAAGGGTACAATGGCATGGCTTGTTTAGCCTGCCAAAGTGAAAGGTGAGAGACTCCATATCATCTCTTTAAAGAAGATAGAGATCAATTTATGCTAAAAGTGTTGATTCGGGAACAAATGAGCATTACCTCATCTGGGAAATTCAGAATGCAAATTTTTTAAAAAGGTTTAAAACCACTGGAGAGGTAAGGTTCTGAAACAGCTTCCCAGGAAGACCGGAGGAGGCAAAACCTGAACTATATTAAGAGCTGTATTAAAATTGTATAAAAAGAATGCAGTGAGGTAATTGCCTGAAATAGCTGGAGCTGAGACACAGTTGTCCCATTCAGTATTCCTGTGAAAGACTTTGAAGTGATTTAGTAGCCATTCATTAAAAAAGCAAAAGTAAACAGCCTTCACTCCTTCACTTCTAAATTAGCTCTGCATTAGCACAAATTAGATAATTTTTCGACTGGTGAGCCAACTCTTTGTTTTTCCTGGTAACATGAATACCAGTACCAGTACCAGGGACAAGATGAATATATGTGGAATTTTCTATTTCTAGTTACAGAACTAAAGAAAGCAAATATTAGTTCTCCCTCAGGTAACAGTGAAGTTCTTAGAGCATTACTTTTTCCAGAAGATCACTTGCTTTAAGGCCAGTCACCTTAGTTAAAGAGACTGCCATTTGAAAGCTCAAGAAAAAGGCAGAGTAGCACTGCAAGCCTTGAAAAGAAAGCGACTGTTTTCACTCTGTGTGTGTGTGTGTGTGTGTGTGTGTGTGTTTTCTCTGTTATGGTTTGTTGTGCAACAGCAATAATCTCTATTGCTTTGTAGTATACGCACAATAAATGGCTTTTTAGATTGATTACATGCCTCAACTTTGCTTTGGCTATTAATCAATCTCAGCAGCTGTTTATTGCTTTGTACATTACAAAGCAATAAAGATTATCCCTTAAAGAGCTGTTAATGCTTCATGGAAAAGTTTGAAAACCATTATTTTTAGAAATAGTACTGCTGATATATAATTTTCTGGCTTTTCTTCCTTCCTTCCGTGTTATTTTAAGAGAGCTCAGTGTTTGTGAAATGCACAACCATGTGTCTACCATCTTTGTTGCTTTTTTGGATTCCTTTCACATATCTTTCTTAAATTGCTAAACACGGCACTTCATTGCAGACAGTGGTTTGTGTAATGATCCAGATTCATCCTGAAGCAGCAATGGATTCTGCATATGAGGGTAACATCCCCAGGACATCCCATCATCAATACTATTCTGGTTCTTCAAGTTTTTTAATCAAGTATTAGTTTTAGGAGTTGCCTTCGCTGAAAAATGAATCAGTAAAAATCTAGCAATATATTTATGAATGTAAAGCTCCCTGTGTGGAGACTTCTATTTCATGATAAATAAACTTAAAAAAAAGGCATTGTTTGTTATTTTGGAACAAGAACCTCCATGTGGCAAGAGATACTATCCTACATACAAAAATATAATTCTACCTGTAGAATTACATTGGCAAAAAAACACTTTAATTTCTGGCAACAGCTGCATCTCAAATATTCATAGATATTTGAGTGACCTTGTGACTGTCATAGATGTGCTCTCTTTGTACTTGCGCCAAGCCCACCTCAGTTTGCAATTCTGCTGGCCTGCTCAGCACCACCTCAGAAGAAAGGCTGGGCTGCTCTGTATTCTTGTATTCTATAGTCTGCCCCTGAGCACAGAAAGGAAGGATTGGGCAAAAAAAAATTATTTTTCCTTCTCTCCTTCTCCCTATGCATATTTGCCCAGCAAACTGGGCAAAATCTGGCTCATCATTTCTGCCTTAGTGCACAGGAGATTTGTTGTCAATATTAAACCACAAGCTCATGTTCTGCAAGCTTTCCTGTGGTCTTCTGGCAATGCAGTCTTCAGTCATGATGTAAGGACAACCATCCTAGTGGTGAGAAGCCAGGTCACATTCAGTCATATACTTTTCCTATTTAAAGTATCAACAAAAGCCCAGGGTGTGCACAAAATTTTGTAATATTTACCCTCTTCTTCAAAACTGGAAGGTTATTTGCCGATTTTTATCACAAATACTAAGATCACTAATCAGCTGTTTGATGCTGAACTTGGTTCCAGCCTTATTCTCATTAATAATAAAGAAAATGCTTGGAAATAAGTAGAAATATTTTCTTACACGGTGGTAGTGTAACCTAGAATATACATAAGTAAAGAAGAGGGAAAAAAAAGACATACAAAATGGTAAAATTGATTTGGTGACAGAAAACTTATCTGAGGATAGAAGCAATAAAAGGAAACATGGTGAAGAAGAGGAAGTAAGTGTGGAAGGGTGGATGAAATCTCTCCCCTTTCTTTTTCCTTTCAATTGACATCTATACTAAGGATTTTTAAAACATCAAACTATTTCTGGTGCATACAATTTCACATTTTGTTAGTTGGTGAATGCAGCCCATTCGTCTTATGAGTCTTCAGTTTTGTAAAATTAGTTACAGAATTAGATCCTGCAGACATGCAAGAGGAAAAGACTCACTCATCTAAGAACAGCTATTTTTAGTAGCTGTATCAAGTGAAATGGGTAAATAAAGTATGCCACGATGAATTTTCCTGCTGAATCTCATGTACAACATCTAGAGAACTTACTGTAGACAGAGGATACATAGTGGAAGATTACTTACCTTTTGAGACATTACCTGTCATCACCCTACTTCTGAGGAGAAGATATAGAATACAGGCAGTGCAAAGAATAGCTCTTTAAAGGATACCAAAATTCCCATTCAGCAAGGTTCAATATAATCAGAAAGGCCAGTGTTGCCAGATGCTGTGAAATGTTAACAGTCAATGTTGCATAAAAAGATCCCTAAAAATAGCCCCGTTATAGGTTTAGTAAGCTTTTTCAGCTATATTTAAGTCTAATATGATAGAAATAGAGCAAGTGCAAGCTGCTAAAACCAACACTACAACATGGTCTAATTTTCTTTAATTTCCACAATATAAAGACTTTTAAAGTATATCCCATATTTTGAAAGTTGAAGTTATGCTTCTGATGGTAGGCCCTGGACACAGATAATGTGTTTTCATCATGCAAAGTAGCATGGCTGTAGTACTGCTGGCTGCTGCAGTGTCACTCAGCCTGATCCAGGCAGCACATACCTAGCAATCAGATTAGACTATTGACAAATATCTGCGCAGATACATTTTCTTTTGCTATCCCCATGGTTGTTAGGAATTTTAGTTTCTTTACTGCAAAAATCAAGCAGGCCCCTTGTCATCAAATGATGAGCCTTGTTTGCTCTATGCCACTGGTTAAAAAGTGATCAGGTCCTTAATGCATTAAAAGGATTTGGCACAGATATAAGCAATGAAAATTTGTCCAAGATGTTTAATCCCTGTAGATAACAGGAGGTCAGTCAGTAACAAGACTATCATTAAGTGTACTCCAGAGTCACACTAGAAAAATGACTTTTCCAGTTTGGTGTACGTTTAAACATAGTTGACAGACAGGAAATAAGATAATCACACCCTACAGGGTCTTGCAGCTGCTGACACCTTCATTCCAAAGCTGGGGTAATTTTGAAAGGTAGGCATATTTGGTAGGATAGACTGTGAGAAGCAGATAAAACTGAAGGTACAAAACCCAGCACTGCTAGTTGGGAGGGGTTTAAAACCCCCAGTATTTCTTTTAGCTGTTTTCTTTTATCACACCACTTTTTTAAACATTTTTTTTTTAACCTTTGTGCTCTCCACTCACTGCTTCTGGAGCAAGCCTGCACAAGGGAAAAACACAAAATGTTTTGTTCAGTAGGCTCCCAAATACTTTCTAATAGTCTCCAGCTGTGATACAAGCAAAACAACATAATATTAATAAATGTGAGAAGCAAATAAGGATCTCTTACTATATAGCTGCAACCCTAAGACTACAAATATGTGACCAAAGGTAACCTACTGCCAAACTAAAGCCAGCCTGTCATGTTTTATGGTAACATAGTGTCTTGACCAATAATCCTCCTACTTCTTTGGGTGTCTGGTCATCTTTAGGATTATCTTCAACAAAAATTCTAGGTTGGGGTCTGAGATGAAGCACCATTTTACTAGTGTGTTTGTACATCATCTCACATTATGAAGACTTGGCCATGACTGGACTCCAGGGTGTGATCAGTTTGCTAGCAATAGATGAACTAAACAAATGAAGCTGAATGACAGAGAATGGGTTCAAAGTGAAAAATAAGAATGTATTGGTCACTTAAAGCAACTTTTCTAATTTTATGATTTTTAGGAGAAAATTGTTGGAAACTTCTCAGGTTTTGAGGTCTTGCCTTATGTCAGGGGATATGAAAGACATTTATGAAGAACTGGTAGACTTCACTTCTGAAGAAGCTGTGCCCTTGCCTTGAAAATCTGACTACTGGCTAGCTAAGCAAAAGGGGATTTTGGAGCCTTGAAGTTTAGGAGAGAAGTTCTCTCTTCATACTCTGACAGCAATGTCAAATGCTAATGAGAAAATACTTGTAGTCCCAAGCGGTTCTGTGAGGACCCTGATCCCCGAGTGATATACAATTCACTTTGTTAGGACCATGTGTTTCCAAGAAAAGGACACACTGCAAATTAAATGTGGAATCTAACTGAAAAATTATAAAAAGCACAGAAATTAAAAAGTCCTCAACAACCCACCCCCTCTACATTACTCTTACAGAGCATTGTTAAAGAATGAAAGCTGCTTTACATACTTTAAATTAGTCCAATGGTGAAACTTGATAAAATAAATTAACCACTTAGAAACCATTATCACATAGTAAGTATTTGTATTTATTTTGTATTTGTATTTGTATTTGTAATTGTATTTATATTCGTATTTGTTAGAACTCATGAAGGTAAAGATTCTGTGTCCCATCTCTTGAAGGCCAGAACAGTAACTCAAAGCCAGAAGTGGGATGGGTGCACAACTACCGTTTTGATACCCCACTGTGTCACGTTCATTTCAGTTGAATGTGAGGCCTGAAACCTTCCTCCAGCAAAAGCTGGCAGATGGAGATCCTCTGGGTTATGGCAGACCAAGCAGGTGGCAGAGCCATTCCTTCCCCACTTCACTGTGCAAGATACCATGATTTCTACCTCACGCTTCCATCACCAAGCCTGTGTGAAGCCCTTTACAGGATACTCAGAGATGGAACAGGCAATGCTTGCAGCAGAAGACTTCTCCCCATCTAGCAAGTGACTTGGGGTAAGGGTGAAAATTTTGGCCACAGTTCCCACATGCTTTTCTTACTATTAGATCTTACTGCTGTTATATGTATGCTTTGTACCAGCTGGAAGCTTGCTAAACTATCTTACTTTTTGCTCCAGCATTTCACTATTCTGAAGAAAGACTAATCAAAACAGTATTTCAGGACTGGCCATTGTTAATCATCCCAAACAAACTAGTCAGCAGAACCCTACCATATTTCATGTAAAATCTGGTTTCATTTTTTAAATAAAATTAAACATTTAATTGATTGATGGGAAGTGTCAGCCTTGAAACAGGTCTTAAGGCCCTTGTGGAAGAGAAATTCTGTGCTACATGAGCAGATAAGGCTTTTGTGGATCTGCTTGGAAGGAACAGGGGTCAAGTTACTGGTTAGTAAAATTTCAACTGACTGAAGTGATATAACAACCAGAAAGATCATAGCCTACAACACTGCATGGTTTTGTCATCTTGCCTTTAAATCATCAGTATTTTGGAAGATTCCTCCACCCCTTTTTCTATTGTACATCCTCATCTTTCCTGTCCTTGACATTTAAAAATCATGAATTCATCCCCCAGATCATAACAGCAGATCAAAAATTATTCATGTTTATTGTGTCTTTTAATGATTTTTTAGGGATCCTACTTCTTAAGCCTTTGTACTTGTATAGTTTCAGCATTTCTCCAGAAGTACGAGCCTAGAGACATATTTTTCCTCAAATGAAAACTGAGAATCTCATGTGAGTCACTTGACCTTTTGAGCTGGTGCATTAATAACTATGATAAATACAAGAGTCAAATGCAGTCCCTGATAATGGACTTAGCTTGGGAGACTACATTCTCCCATGCCAGACACAGCCCCTAACACAGGTCTTCAGTGACACTCCCCACTTGACCTTGCACATTGATACACCATGGAGCAACTCAAGAAACTCATGTTGAAAAGCTGTGAGCAAGTGACAGAACTGGAACCTGGGCTCAGAACTCTATTGTCATGCTAACACTAACTTCCCTAATGCCTGCTAATGTGAAATAATGAATAATGATCCAAAGTCCAATTTTCAGTGCAGCTTTTATTTATTTTTCATAAAGAACTTCTGACTTCCATTTTTTTTTCTCTGTGAAAATCACAAGTTTGCACTTAAAGAAAGTGATTTAATTTATATCAAAATACAACAGTTATACATTGGTAATTAGCAGTGTTTGAAAAATGGTCTATCCTGGAACAAGCCCAAATCAGAACTGCGGGTCTAACATGCCTGTCCTTCAGGGTACTCAGGCTGTGTCACTTTGTAAGATGAAGATAAAACAAACAGCACCAGACGGGTTTTCCCTCTAAATAGAAGGGGTGAACATCATGAATTTGTCTCTCACTGCCATGAATATTTGTGATTAAAAGCAAAGGAAAGAAAGCATGTAGTCTGGGAAAATAATAATAAGCCCTCATCTTAGTAATAAACCATTCTAGATATTTTGTGTGAAATTATGGTTTGTCATCCCTAGCACTCAGGAAAGATACAATAAAACAAAAAATACCTAAGAAAGACAGCTAATTACAATCACATAGTGAGGCTCAGGGATATAATTTTAGGGGCTCCTTGGATGTGCTACTTAATTACCTGAATGATTGCAGGAGTACATGGTAAAAGATGTTCATCTGCTATACAACTTTTAAAGAAAAAATCAGAATGGTCAGTCTTAAATCTCCCACTACAGTGTCCACTGAGATAAGGCTAAGCATCTGGAGATGATGCTGGGCACTGTGCTTGTATACTTTTTGATAACAGACATAATTGCCTCCCTTGCTTATTCTCATTTAACAGTATAAACTTTACAGTGGTACCTGTATTGCTGTTCATCAGGGTGTGCACCCAGGGGGTGTGTACGGCCAAACGTCTAGTGTCTGCCTAAATTTTGCTCCACATTTAGGAAGTTGAGCAATACTGCACTTTACAGGTGATTGTTATTCCTGATATAGTACTAATGTGAGGACACTTCACATGTAATTGAAAAATTACCTGTTTTTTCAAAATTTCTGGGTTCTTAAAATCACCACTGGACAGTATATACCGATGGTTGGGGGGGGGTTTACTGCATCCTTGGGGTTTTTTTGGTGGGTTTTTTTTTCTGTATTTGAAGTATAGAAATTGTCTGCAAACATTTTTTCCTTAAAATTTCTTATGATTTTACCTGATGTTGGACATCACCAGTCAAAGCATTGTAGTTAATGGGGCTACATCTGGCTGGTGACCAGTCACCAGCAGTGCTCCTCAGGGTTCAGTTCTAGGGCCAGTTCTATTCAATATATTTATCAATGATCTGAATGCACCATTAGCAAGTTTGCTGATGATACCAAACTTGACTCTCTTGAGGGACAGGAGGCCTTGGAGAGGGGTCTAAATAGATTGGAGCATTGGGCTGTGATTAACGGGATGAAATTTAGTAAGTCCAAATGCCAGACTCTTCACCTAGGACAAAGTAATGCTGGGCACAAGTATAAATTGAGAGAGGAGTGGCTGGAGAGCTGCCTCGCAGAAAGGGATCTGGGGGTGCTGGTTTGACACTAAGCTCAACATGAGCCAGCAGTGTGCCCTGGCAGCCAAGAGGGCAACCTGCATCCTGGGGAGCATCAAACACAGCATAACCAGCAGGTCAAAAGAGGTGATCATCCTCCTGAACTCAGTGTTGGTGTGGGCTCACTTTGTGTACTGTGTGCAGTTCTGGGCCCCACAATTTAAGAAGGACGTGAATGTCCTTGAATGCATCCAGAGGAGGGCAACAAAGCTGGTGACAGCTGGAAGGAATGTCCCGTGAGGAGCGGCTGAGGACTTTGGGCTTGTCTCGTTTGGAGAACAGGAGTCTGAGGGGTGATCTTATTGCTCTCTTCCTGAGGTGGGGAAGTGGAGAGGGAGGTGATGAGTTCTTCTCCCTGGTAGGCAAGGTCCCTCCAGTGACAAGACGTGGGAATGGTTCAAAGCTGCAGGAAGGAAGTTCTAGACTGAACATAAGGAAGCATTTCTTTACTGACAGGGTGGTCAAACACTGGAACAGGCACCCTGGAGAGGTGGTCAATGCCCCAAGCCTGTCAGTGTTTAAAAGGCATTTGGACAATGCCCTTGACAACATGCTTTAACTTTGGGTCAGCCCTGAATTGGTCAGGCCGTTTCATTGTAGGTCCCTTCCCACTGAATTATTCATTCTCTTCTCTTCTCTTCTCTTCTCTTCTCTTCTCTTCTCTTCTCTTCTCTTCTCTTCTCTTCTCTTCTCTTCTCTTCTCTTCTCTTCTCTTCTCTTCTCTTCTCTTCTCTTCTCTTCTCTTCTCTTCTCTTCTCTTCTCTTCTCTTCTCTTTTCTCTTCTCTGTTCTAGTCTACTTTACTCTGTTCTAATTGTAACATAGCAAACGCAGCAGCTGCCATTATAACAATCTTGGCTTGCCCTTGCTGGGGTCACACAGCCTTGTCTGCATGAAACTCTGACCACCTCTTGGCCAACTGAGCCATGACAAGTGCTGAAAGAAAAATCAGCAACCTGATATAGATGATGTTCTAGTCCTGGTTATGGCCAGAGGGAAAGATGTGCAGTTTAGCAGCACTTAGAGATTAGTATTTTGGGTTGAAAGACATTTTGCTGAAGTACAGGCAGGAAAATTAAATACTGACTTGAATAAGATCATTCCCCATGGATTGTCAGAGGGCTGTTTTGGGACTATGTATGCAATTAAATAGCTGTAAGGAGGTATTATCAGCCTCTGTTGTGTGTGCCAACTGGTGTGGGACTGCAGGAAAATGACAGAGATGACAAATCTGTGTTATGGGGGTGTTGTTTTTATGCAACTGTACAGTATCTGAAAAGGCTAAACCTGCCTGTCCACTTTAGGACATCAAAATTTTGGGGTAAGGAAGATATTTTAAAACCTTTTCCTCTTCCATTATATTTTATTCCAGTTGTTTGAGTTTGAAGCTAAATAGTATTTACATTGAAGTGGGTTTACCAGTCAGCACACACCACTAAGTGACAGGCTCCCAAAGAGATCACCAAAACAGTTGACTCTATGGGAAAATTTCTATACTGGCAAACTAATTCAGGGGAAGGACAATTAGTCTGGCTTCTGGCTTGCCATTGTTCATACTGTTAAATTGTTAGGCTGGTAACTGCCATGACTTTTGCTCAGGCACAGCTGAGACCCTAGCACTAACCAGAAAGGATTCCCACTGGGTGCTTTGGCTGGCTTTTATTGTAAGAAGCACAAAATGCAGCCATGCAGCAGTTACAGAGACATCCATGGGCAGATATTTGAAAGCTAATCACCCAATACTTTTTTTTTTTGGTGAGTTTTGCTTGCTTTTACCCAAAATCCTTGGGGTGAAATTGTGACTTCACTGTGCTGAAAGATTTGCCAGGGATTTCAGTGAGAGCAGGGTTCAGCGGATGGACCTGCAGACATTTCAACCCATGGTTGCAACATATTCCATATTTCCCATGTCTGCATGGAGCCTAAGTGCCTGTGCAATGTGAACCTTCTGCAGCATTTGATACTGGGTATCTGCCCTGTGGCATAAAGATTTGACTAAAGATGACCAGGCCTCAGACACAACAAAAACTGTTCCTTCTGTTCCTCTTATCTTTTTGCATTTCAAAGGAATTTCTGATATTTTTCATTTCCTATCCCTAGAGGAATATGACCTGCTGAGCAATAATTCCATTTTGGTAGCTCATCCTAGCAATTTCCAGTAGCAGCATTTCTTATGCAGTCATTTTTATACTGAAGTAAAGAATTATCTAAATGCACCATATTTTAAATAATTTCAATTATGATGCTGTCACTTTTTGTAATGGGTGGTAGCACAGAAAAACAACAGTCCATCAGTGTACCAATGTAAAAAATTAGTGTGATTGGGTGAAAAATTGAGCATTTTTTCCCATGATTTAAAATGTTGGAGACAAGGTTTTTCATATAAAAAGTAAAATTTCATCAATAAATCAGTAAAAGCAGCTTTTAGATGCATGCTCTATACTTTCATTAATATGCTTTTTTAGATTGGTTGAGTCTCTTTCTGTTTTGTAATTAACTTATCAAGGAGTAATGGTCTAATTTTAAAATGCCGACTAGATGACAGAAATACTATTTGTTCTAAATAAAAAATATTTCAGCATCTGCCAAGATTAGATTTCTTTAAATTACCCTTTAAAAACATTGATTTCTAATACCATATTTCCTTTTCTCAATAAAATAGAAATATGTGTTCAGAGGAAGCTGGTTTTAAGGATGCATTGCTGAGAAACAAAGCAATTCCAGTAATATTAATCCCTCTCCGATGAGCTGCCAAAAATACAGTCTCCATTTAATGCTACAAGTTTGGTGGGTAGTCATTTTTTATTTTCCACCAGACTGAGAATCTGAAATTAAATGTTCAGCAATATTTGTATAACTGAAGAAGCCCCCAGCTCTATACTTTGACATAACTAGGACACTCTAATATATTAACTTTATAAAGATTAATTTTCCCCCAAATTAGTGCCTGATAAAAACCTATGGCACGGTGTTTACTAGGAGAAGGATCTGGTCTTATATGTAGACGTTGCATTCATGGCATATGACCAATGCCACTTGAATGATGGCCAATAATGCCTTTGGATATTTAATTGCTGTTATCAAGGCAGTATGGAGCTACATGTAATATGTGAAATATCCTTTACCTGTGCTAACCTCACATTATGTGGTTCATACTAGAAGTCTCATTAAAGTCAATTATTCTGTTTGGAAAGTAGAAGATAATTGTCTGTACTTGGGCAAACCAAAGGTCTTCGTGGCATGGTTCCCTCTTCCCCAGAGTGACCAATTGTGGGTGCTTTATGAAAAGCTCATTAGGCATATAAATTGATTCTTTCCAGGGCATATTCCAAGCTGGAGATTTCTTTCTAGACCACTAAATAATGGTCTTCTATAGGCCTGTCTTTCAGATCGCTCCGACTCCTTCTTTAAACCATTCCCATTTTTGTTACCATAATGGTATGTGTATTCTACATTCAATTCTACATTACGGGAAAAATAACTTCCTTGTGTTCTGAACCTGCTAAATGAGAATTTTATAGACTCCTATTAAGTTGTCTTATTGTGAGAAGCTGGACGTGATTGGTCCCTATCTGCCTTAATACCAGTCACTAGTTTCATAGATTTCTTTCATAGTATCCCCTCAGTTACCCTTCTCCCAAACAGAAACATCTTTTCATTTAGTATCTCCTTATATGGAAAAGTTCCACACCTTTGACCATTCTTCTTGTTCTTCCTTGTAACCTACAGAAATATGAGATGAAAGAAGAGTGCTATACCAATGCTTTCCATTTATTCTCAGTTTCTTGCCTTTCAAGTGTAACTATTTCAATCAAACTAGTTTAGAAACCATTAGTCTATATTGAAAAGCTAGGGTTTTCTTAGATTAACCTAATTTTGTCAACTGCTTTCTCAATCAGCTATTTGTGGGGTCCTGCAACATTTTACAGCTAACTTTTGATTTTAGTATCCTAAAGAACTTTGAATCATCAGTAAACCTAATCACCGTATTCTTCACCTTTTCGACATCACTTAGCAATAAAAGACCAGCACCAGACCATTTGTAACAAATCTGTGAAAAAACTTGTATTTTTATCCATTGCCACATAGCTTTTAAACCGTTACTGACCCACAGAAGGTTTTGTCTCTTACCTTATCAGAAACTCAATGTGTTATGAGCCTTTACCAAGGGACCTGGTCAAAAGTATTTTGGAAATCTAACTGGATTCCTCTCAGCTCCTTGTTCACTTTCACACACTCATCATAAAGAACTCTAATAGATTTTGAAGTACAATTCCCTCTGACAAAGCCATATTGACTCTTCTTATTCTATCCACTTCCTGTATACACTAGTTCTAGTTTTGGTTACAATTTTACTTTATCTTCCTTGGTACAGAAATCAGACATACCATCTTATTCTTACCAAACATATGGCAGAGCCTTAAAAAAATTCCAAACACTCCAACTTCAATTCTTCTGTTACTCAGGCCATATCAAGTGGCACAGCACAAAAAGCAATACAGCAATTTCATGTTTTAGCTATGCTGGAATTCAAGAATAGATACTGTCAAATCCTGGCCATTTGCACCATTCATTTTTATCAGTCTGTTCTAAGACATTTTTAGTGAGAGATTTTACCAACTTATGTCATCTTCGTTGCTGCTAAAGATATGGGCAACCTTATGTTCTGCCCCCCACGACACATGTCCTTACGTCCTGCCCCTGCCGCCTCACTGTGTGTTGGTACTGGCTCTCATGGGGCTGTACAATCAGGGAAGGGACACCTGCCTAAACTGAAAACAAACCCCATCACCTCTCCAAAAGCAGCTGGTTTTGCCAAATCAGGCAGCTGATCCATGAGTATGTAATGGTAGGACCACTTGCACTGCTGGCAGGTGTGAGGCACAGGAGAAGGATATGGCAAAATGTACTGAGAGCAGCCTAGGCGAACTGTGAAACTGCATTCTGATACTTCAGCTTCAGGCAGTTTGCTGTCATTATAGTTTTACTCATTTATGTGCATGAGGGATTTCCACAGAAACCCATGCCAGCATAAGGTTTAATGATACTGTTGAGAAAGGAGATGGGGGGATAGTCTCCAAGAGTGTGGGAAGCCTCTCTGACCAACACCACCACATATAGAGTATGTCTGTCTCCCTTTGCTATCACAGGTACAAAAGAAATACACTTATTCAACAGATGAGAAAAGTAGGAACTCTGCCCATTCAGCTACCAGTTCAAGCAGGATCAGACAAGACATTTTGAATGGGAATGTTTTTTCTTTGTATCTTCCTGAAATCCATAATGAGAACTGAAATTCACCTTAGCAGAGCTTTCAGGGGTTGTATGGCTACAGAGAATAGGCATTCAAGCAGAAGTCTCATTCTACTTTGTTAACGTTCCTGTGATTTCAGTTATGAAAAGAAACACAACTCTTCCCATCTGCCTACATAGGGGTTCTGCATTTTGATCATTGGCCTAGGAATATCTGTAAATATCAGTTCATCTCTCATTCATTCTTCTTACAGGTGTGTAACCTTTTAAATACATGTATGCAAACATTTATACTTTTAAATTGTGTACATAGAAGTGTGGGTGATTCTTGCAGAGAGGGAACACTTTTGAGTATACTAGCAAAATTTCTTTGATGGACAATAATGGGAGTACACAAGAATAAAAGGAGTTATTGGCAAAACAAACTCAAACACTTGTGGGATGTAGCGTACCACATCCAGATGATGAAGTGTTGCAGATCATCTTAAATGTGCAGTAACACGCAATAAGGCTTTAATGGAGCCTCAGATTCCTCTACACACTAAGCTCTTTTCTCCTCTATTAGAGATAATATAAGCCAGGGTCCTGATACAGCATGGCTGGAACTTGGGCTGTGACTTGTGGGTTTGCAGGATACTGGAAAGCCATAGTTCAGTAGCAAGAAGGCTGATGAGAAAGCTCATCTTTATCATCAGATCTACTGCTAGTAACAGTCCTAATTCAGGAAAGCACTAAACAGAGTGGGACTTGGTCAGAAGTAAATATTTAATTTCTGTATCCTGCCCTGTTATTCCCACAGTACATCCAGAGATCTGTATTATGAATTTTGTCCCTAGTGCAAGAAGAACAGTGTTCCTGAGATGGGGGAACAAAGGACAAACATTTCTCAAATTCCATATTCCCATCAGGTCTGGGATTTTCAAGTATTTCTAGGGTGAAAAGTCCCACAATCTGCTTTCTTAGTTTTGCTGATGCTCTTTCATCTTCAAATACATTGTTAAATTTCTTTAATTGTAAAAATACATTCAACAGTTCTGCTTTAAAAAAGTCTTGCATTTTTTTGGGACGAGGAAGGCATACTTGGACTTTTGTGATGGTACAGCCAGGTGGTGTCCTTTAAGAGTCTGGTAAGATTATACAGTTTAGAAAATCTATTACTTTAAGTATCTAAAAGAATACAGAGTTGCTGAGGTTTTGAAACTGCTCTGTCCTAATATCACAGCATTCCTGCAGTGAAGGCTGATCCAGTTTATGGACTTGTGGTGAGGGTCCAGATAAACACTAAAAGTGCTGAATATTGGTTTCACAAAAAAGGTAACAAGGACTCCACTGCAATTTGAGCAATGGAGAAACTGTTTTGTGGATACAACCCTTAATCACTGACAGTTTGTATTTACTCTCAGGAATATTCCACAAAAATATCCTAAAATACTCCCTAAAATCACATGCTATTTTTAAATGAATACATGAATAAAATAAAAGTTATCTATATTTCTGTAATACCTAGGAATTCCATTCATGAATGATAAGCCAATCATATTAGATGTTTCTTTAAATACAGAGCAAAATTACAACATTCTTGGTCACAAAGATTTTGCAATATAATTATTAGGAATAAGAGGGGTGGATGTGGAGAGAGGGAGATGGCATTTATGAAGGAGTGGCTATGATGATGAGTGTAAATCCCAGAAAGTCTGCAACTAGATTCTGGCCATGTTTTGGTGCCTATCATGACAGACAGTTTTGGAGACTGACTGGGAGAAGGATAACATTTTAAATGGTCTACCGTACATGTTTGCAAAGGACTACTCAGACTTCAAGACTAGTGAGGAAGAAAGCATTTTGAAGCATGAGCTGAAATTCGGGTAGGCTAAGCAGTATGGAAGCTCTGGCTGAGCAAAGATAAGAACCAGCTTCCCTGAAAAACAGGAGGGAGAACAAAGGGCTTCTCAGACCACTGAAACTGATCTTTCATTAATAAAGTTATAACATGAAGAAAGTCCAGATAAGTTTCAACTGTTCAAAAAGACTGAACTATTTTAGGCATAACAGGGGAAGAATCAGCCAGTTTTACACACTGCATAGATGTAAGGACTCTGAGAAGACCAAAGACAACACCTGAATGAAGAGATGATTAGTCATGTAAGTCAGGATAGCTTGCAAGAAATACATTAAGCTGTGTTTTATTTATGCTAGGAGACAGGGGACGTTATCAATGAGGTGGATAGGTCAACTGGCCAAGATTATAATTTGGATAGAAAACCAATCTGGAATGAAGAGGAAAATGTTTCATGCCATCCACGCACAATCGGTTAGCGTTAATTCAGTTGCTCATTTAAGGTAGACACAAAGCTGCATACATGTAACCTCTACTTACACCCAAAGGTGTAGAGACAAAAGAGGCTACTGTGCCCATCTGGTCTCTTCCCACTGAGCTATGATCCTGTGTATCCACCAGTCACCCGTTCCTGACTGTCACTGCCAGACTTCGAAGGCAAAGAGCAGAAACTGGGAGAGGTGCTTGGACAGACTGTACAGGAAATACCTGCCATTAACTGATCCTGGTTTAGAAACCTACAAGGCAGGCTTGAACTGACTCAAGAGACTTCAGCATCTTCCAGTTTAGGTCAGGATGGGCTAAATGCACATATCATTACACAATAATTGGTTATGTGTGAAGGGGTGTGGATATTCATTACCTCTGTGAAAGAATGAGTAATAATGCAAAGAACACTACAGAGTTACAAAAGAGTAGTTATCTCCACTTCTCCTTTCCTTGCTGACAGGACCAGTGGTTGTCAGTAGTCAGGAGGAGTAGTGTTAAAGTGTGCTTGTTCCAGCTACACCAGCTTGGTCGCAGATGTTCCTGAGGGTCCTCCATGCTCAGGTGTCCCTCAAGGTACGGCTGTGTTACTGCCCTTCAGGTGGGGGTAGATGAGCTTTATGAGGTGGAGAGCACCATCCAGGTTGATCTTTACTAGTTTGTGGTCTGCTCTAACATCTTGCTTGATGATGGGTGTAGAGTTGCTAGGCAAGTATTCTCATATTGGGTTAGTTCTGCTACTTCTACCAATTATGTTTTCTTCATAACACTTGCTTTATCATGCTTTACCTAACAAAAGTTACATTCCTAACAGCTACATAGCAATGTAATGAAAGTCAAACTGCAGGCCTCTGACATCAGTGTGACTACTCGAGTGACATCAGCTCAGTAGGCCAAGACAATGTAGGAGTGGGGTTGGAGCAGCTGAAGACTGCAGAGGACTTTGCCTATGCCTTGGGCGACAGAACTTGCTGTGCTGCTCTACGTAATCCTCACCCAGCTTCTGCCTCCTCTTAGCTTTGTAACAGAAGTCACACTGGCATCCTCTTCTTTTCAGCAGAGAATTAGAGGCTACAGAAGCCATAAGGAGGTTTGTTTTTTTTTCTAGGCAGAATTGAGTTGATAGAGGAAGACAGCTATAAGGTGGGAAGGAGAAAGTTGTGGGTTTTGGAAACAAGCTGGAAACTCCAAGAACATGAGGAGCCACCCCTGGGGAGGAAGAGATGGGGCAGGTTGAGAGAAGGGAGACTGAATACAGCCTCCCCCTCCTTGCCAGGTCTGCCAGACTCAGGACACCCTGATGGCTTCTCTCAGATTCCCTCCCTATCCCTACATGCATCTTCTAGGAGTCTCACAAATACCTTCTGAGATTTCCCTTCCCACTCTCAGGAACCAGCTCCGCTGCCACAAAAAATGAAAAATGGCAACTGCTGCCAAGGAGCTTTAAGCTGCAAATTCCTAACAGCATTCCAGCCTGGAGGCTTGCCCCAGTCAAGTAGGTCTGAAGAGTTTTAATCCAAGCTAACTCCCAAACAAGAAACACTATCGTTTGACATCTATAGCTGTTTGAACCACACAACCAAGTGTACTGTGACTCTCCTCCTCTTCACTAGCTTCTTGCCCTCCTGCCAGCCACATACTAGATTATGAGAGACCACAGACAACAGCACCTGCAGATCCCAGCAGCTGAACTTTATTCCTTGTCTCCACATAGCAGTACAGCCTGCACATTACTTGTATTCTAGAAATAATACAGATAAAATAATTAGATGAGCAGGTCTGCCATGCTAAACAAACAGCACTGATAATCTCTTCAGCTTCCCATGGGTCCTAGCATCCCTAGGTAAGGTCTTAAACTCTACCATAATGGTACACCTCTGTTTCATCTTTGCACGTGTTCACTTCTGCTTCTTTCCGTTGCCCTGTTCTCCTTTCCTCCTCTATGAATCTTCTTACAGCCTCCAGCTGCTGCTGTGTCCATTCCAGTGCCGCATGCCATTCAGACTCCCTTCCCCAGGGTCCTTCAAATAACCTCAGAATTGCCATGAAACAGCACTACGTAGTCATAACAAGCAGAAGTAGAAGTTAAGATGATACTAAGTGTTCCACACTGGGCTGTTTGGCAATCACACAGAGCCAGAGACTGCCACAGCTGAGTCTCTTCAGCATTTGAATTCTGCCTGATCAACAGCATGTGACACAGGTTTATATACAATACGACAGCTAGTATGAAGTGTCTCACAAGATTTTCCAGCAACACGCTTCTCCACATACCGAACCAGCTTGTTTTGCTGTGCATATTATTTCCACCCACACCTACAACATGGTTATCTCTCTTCAATATCTTATCATAGCTGATCTACTGGTAAATTAAATTTACCTGAATTAAAGAGTAAAATATGCCCTCAGCTCTGTGCAGCAGATCACAACTTCTTGGTCTCTTCTTCATTTTTCTGAGGATGTCATACAAAGTCTCACCACTTTTTCTGAGCAGCAGCTGACTTACCACCAGACATAGTTTCTGCTTAATAGTCCTTGTTTTTCTCACCCTGAAAAAAAGTAATGTAAGATTCAGGCAAATGATTAAGTGGGACCAAATTTTCTTCTTATTTTCTCCTTCAGCCTAGACTGTCACATTCTTTAATGACATCTATAGAAACGCTGTGGACTTTGGTGCTGTATGTTACGTATCAGATATTCAATGCAATGTGCAAAAGCACGATACCAAAGAACTTGTGACATCAGTGTGCCCATAAACACCTGTTTTCTCTCTTTGTTTTCCTTTTTTGATGCAGGTATTTGGATAACTTAGAAATTAAAATTATATTCTGCTCTAAGTGATCATTCTTATCAGACAGCATGAAAAGGGTACTTCTTAGCCTTTCTACTCCTGCATGCTTTGCTGTCCCATGAGCACATCTCCTTTAATTTATCCGTTATAAATCCTGGTATGTGTATTCATTATGGACTAGGGATTGTTTGTGCAAATGAGTTATGATTCCCTTGGAAAAAAAAAAAACAAAAACAAAACAAGACACCAATCAAACACACAGACACAGCTCTTAAACAGATAAGTAACACTGGATTCACTCCAGGGACTTTTGCTCTGTGTTAGGACAAGTTAACCCAGTAGCTGCTCAGTGTTCTGTATTGCTCAGGACAAGAAGCTTGCAGGTGTTGCCTGGTGAATGGTTGATGATTCCATTTCAGCCCATAAATTTGATATGCAATTCTCCTGCATGCTGAATTGTATAAATTGAAAAGCACTGCATGACTTACAACTCCTAACAGAGTAATTATTCAAAGGATGCAGAAGTTGAGGTAGAGAGTATGTGTACCAGAGCAAAGATGTAAATTTTTTATCTCAGAAATTAAAGACCTAAGGAAACAGCACCAGAGACATTTTCCTCTTTCTATCTACTCAGAAGTCAGACACAATTTCAATTCTTGTATTAAACTTATCTGTTTCCTTACTCCAAACCAGGAATTCCACAGAAACCAGAGGAATATAGCATTTTAAGTGGCTATAGAAAGGAAAACATTTCTATGCAAGCATAGCAGAGAATATAAATCAACTCTGGAAACCACAGGAGAGGCTGTGTCATGACTCCACTCATGCCACGAAGGTGAGATCTCTCTTCTAGTAGGTGGGAGTTGTTGTCTGAGGACACTGAAAGTCTTATTTCCTCAGCAAGTCCTCTAATGGCTGACCATTAGGCAGAAGGTGGAAAATAACCATCTCTGCTGGTTTGCATTCTGGACTGGAAATAGCTCTGTGCTGAACTCAGTAAGCTCCCTGTATGCTAAAGATTTAGCTGTCTTCATGAAGCCATTCCACATAGGATTAAAACAGTGTCACAAAGATGGTAGGTGTCTGCATATGCTCAGATGATGAAGAGGTGATGAGTGGTTTCATGGATTTGCTTTTTTTTGGAACATGGTGCTTAAACCCCACCTAGATCATACTCTAGTACCAATATATACATATGCATACCTATAGGATCTAGGCTTTGTCACAGATATTTTAGGCAAGAATTTATATTAAATGTCATCCTGGTATTTACTTTAACAGTCATCTCTGGACTTAAATTTTATTCTAGCTATTGAATAGGCTGTTATTCAGGATTGTGGGGAGAAGGAAGACAACACTGAAATGTGAGAGCTAACTTTTAAAACCAAAAATAATCCACATCCTGGGAAATTCAGCTGACAAGCTGTCCCCTTCATTCTATGGGGTTGTCAGAGATTAATATTACTTCCTGACATGATACCATATCCCACTATACTTCATCTCAAATCTAGGAGTAGTTACCCAAACAGCCCAACACTTAAAAAACAAACTCTAATACAAATTTCAGGAAAGAATAGAGTCAAATTTTACACTGCTTAGGAACACTGTACCTAGGAAATACTGCATAAAATTCCTCCTTGTGCTATTTTAAACACATTCTTATAGCCTTCTTTGGTTTCCCCTGCCTTTTGATATGCGGTCCCAAGCTACTAACAAACAAAATATCAAAATAGTACTCAAACAGCTTTGTCGCAACAGGAAAACTACAATTCAACACCATTTTAGGAATACTGATCAATAACATTAAAAAATCTTCTAAATCTCAGTGATGGTAAACAACACCTCCAGTCTTCATAGATAGAATGGCCTGTTCTATCTGCTCCCTGCACTTGCGCTCACAAGAGTTTGCCATACTCAGGTTGTCAAAAAAAATGTTTCTGTGTGTTATTTTCATTGGCACCAGTCTCAGCAATGTTTTGGAGATGGAAGAGCTTTTGCAAGCCTCAGTGGGGCTGCAAGAAAACACTCATTTCCCCAGTCTGATTGCCAGAATGCAGATTTAGCTTTATTCAAGTCCTTGATTTTTCCCTGCAATGCTCATTAAATGGGCCTGACTAGGGATCTGGCCCTTAACAGACCACTGAGTACCACTGCATCCATCCTCTTTATAATCACAGACAGTCACCAGCATCCTTCCTACATGTTTGTCTCTGACAAAGGCTTCACAAGATGCTTGTTGCAAGTGCTAACCAGGCAACACTGTGGAAGAAGCTGATGTGAGCAAAATATACAACTGAACTCCAGTGCACACAGACAGTGTGCACAGCCTTCTGTATAGCTTAGAAAACAAACTGGATGGGCTACTTAAACAACAGCTGTGAAATTAAGCAGAGGACTGCTTAGAGCTCAGAGCTACTGGTGCTACACGAGAAAAGAAAACTTAGCTTATACTCTGAGAGAACTTCTGTGTGTTGTAGGCACATTTGATTAATCAACATTTGTCTGTACTCTTTAATGTAGGGCAATTTCTTCAGGCTGAGGAGCCCACGTCTGCATTTTTTGGCATACTAAAACCTCCTGCTGACTGCCAGGAGGGCTATTAGGTCCAACATACATGAAGATTGAAGCATTTTATTCCTTCAGGAATGGTGCTGCCAATTGCAGTGCTGGGAATACAAAGCCATCTCACAATTCAAAGTTTGTCTTGACGACAAGACAAAACAACTTTCGAGGAAAACAGATGTGACAGTTATCATTCTGAGTTGCTTTCCAACACCTGCTGGTGTAGGCTGCTAACAGCAGCGACACGTACAGAACTGCCCATAGCAGAGCCAGGGACACAACCTACTGTTCAAAGAGCTGCAGGAGCAAAGAGCTGATCATCAAAATTAATTAAAAGGTGATATTATCTTTCATTCCATAAAAAGAATCATTAGTAATTCAATTTCTGTGAGGAAAAGGTTAAATCTGAACAGCTTTTGGTGCCACATTCTTAATTTTAAACACAATTAGCGTCCATTGGTATCTAGGACTAATTCATGCAACAGCAGCTGCAGCGATGATTATTTTTGCCGCCTGAGAAAAATTTACACTGAAATGTGGAATAAGGCTATGTCAAAGGTAAAATAAGCAAATCATTATAGCCCATGCCGGCCAAGAAAGTAAGATCCAGCACTGCAACTCTTTATACTGTTGAATCACACTCTCTGTTTTTCACATTTTCAGCTTGTGCAGATTTTTTCTTTGGGAACTCAAATGTCTGCTGGGACTGGGAGTAAAGTTTTGGTTAAACCCTTCTTCCGGCCAGCCCCATTCCTTGAATAATTGGATGTAATAGAAACAAACTATTAAGTCTCTCTGCCAGCAGACAGAGTATCACAAAATAAATTGCAGTTAGTCTGTAGCAACAGAACTGTCCCTTTCTTTCAGGCAGATGAAATATAAAATATGCAGTAATGCTTAGAGCACTTGGTAATTATTTAACAGAGGGGATTTTCCACACAAAACACATTTAAAAATGAAAAGCTTCACTAGCCATGACCGCAAAATTTAAAATAAATTTTTATTGATGATACTGTAAAGCAGAGGACTCCAACTGACCCCATCTTGCAGTCTGAATTCAGCTGAATCCTACACAGTATTATAGACCCTTCTGCAAAATGTGTTCTTAACAGGAAAAAACATGCTATATCATGCATCCATAGTCTGAAGCAAGAATGATTTCTAAAGACCAGCCAGGAAGAAGCAGTGTCAAGACTGGGAGGTGATTTTCAGTTCTGCTGCATCTGAACTTCTGTCACCCACATGCCTCCTAGCTTCTCTGTGCCTCAGTTTATTCAGCCTTAGCAGCAATCTTTGCACACCCTATGAAACTCTGGAGCAGAGGTGCTGCAACACACACTCATTTCCAGAGAGTGTCATTTACAGCAACATTTTATTGTTCATCTATCAGCATCCCCTTTCCTTAAGCATCCTAAAATCTAGGTTTTGTTGGGATTTGCTTTTTCTTTTTCAATGGAGCTGCACACATCAGTTTAACAGCCAGCTGTCCCTATGTCCCTCTTTTGAGCTGATGTCACTACTTCAGCACCATCCATCCATCCATCTTTCCCTGCAGTGTGTGCTCCTTTCCTAGGGGCAGCAAAGTTCACCTGCCATTAATTTTGTTCATTCACCATGGTTGTTTAGGAGAAAAAAAGGGACTATGAGGAAATGTCGACATCACTACTTGTCTTCTTTCTCCAGACCTTTCTTAAACAGATAGGTAGGACTGAAAGTGAGGGATCAGGGACTGCAGTCTCCCAGGGTCACATGAAGAAAACTAGAAAAAATTACTGATGATCAAAAATTGAACAGATTAAGAGTTTTGTTAGCCTAAAAAAAAAAAAAAAAAGGAAAAAAAAAGATAAGACTGAAGGTACACGTGCTGACAGTCTTCAAAATACTTAAATTCTATGGTGAAAAGAGATGGAATGACCTGTTCTCTACATGGACAGGGCAAGAAGTAACGGGGTTAAACTGCTCCTAAGGAGTTTCTAATGGAGGCAACTGTCCTAAGCTAAGGAAAGTGGTGCACTGGAATAAATGCCTGGGGAGGTTATAAAGATCCATCCCTGAAGATCTTCACATAATTTGGATATTTACCAGAAAAGAGATGAGGAGATGGATCCTACTTAATGGTAGTAAAAGCATGGGATGGACCAGATGAAGTCTTCATGTTCTTTTCTGTCCCAGTAAGTTTATGCCACAGCTGTGAAGTCCAGAAAGATCCATTCACCCTCCCCACTTCCACTCACATATACTAACATCCCCTCTGCCCCCCAACAAACTTAAGGTTTGTACTACTACTCCAGGCCAAGGGCTCTGTCCATTCCAGTAGTTCCTGCCTCAAAAATACCCAAGTTCATTTACAAAGCAAACCACGTTCCATCTTGCAGAGGAGGGTGAATGCTTCCCCCTTCCCTTTTGCACAAAAAAATGTAATGGCCCATGTTAGAAAAAAATTTCTTCTCAACTCAAATCTGATCGTGAGATTAGTTCTAAGCATGTGAGCAAGACACATGAGTCAGGAGCAGGACCACCACAAACACCTCTGCCCAACTTCTCATTTCTTGCTAATGCTGATCTGATATTTCAGAGGAAGCTGACATTTACCCAAGTCACCCTAGAAGTAACACAGCCATGGACCATGGGGAGAAAGTTCAATCAAAACAAAACAAAACAAATTATTTCCTGAGCCTTGCAGGCAACTCACAGAAGATCTGGAACGTGGCATTAATGGACAAATACGATACACAAACAACATGCTGAGTGTAGTGAGTTAATCTTTATTCCAAGCAGCTTTCCAAATAGGGAAAAGCAAGAAAATGCCAATGAGACTGAAAATGGCACATGGACTCAGTTCCTGAAAGGGGCTCTCACATTCTTCCATCTGACTCGGTGAAATAATGTCCTTAAAATCAGATTCACCCTGAAGACCCCAAATGATGTCAAGCCTTTCCCTCCCCTCACAGAAGCCACCTCCATGGTCAGCCTTCCCCTGCTGTTTCCTGTCTCTGTAAACATATCCTGCCACAGTAAAGGAACACTCTTTCAATGACAGCTCCTTCATACCTAACAGTAAGGGCTTTTCATCCTTCTCTGGGGGTACCACCTTCCCACTCCAGATGTAATTGCTAAGTCCTAGATCAAACCTGCCCTCTCATACTAATCATGACTGGAAATTTATGAAGCTCCACCATGAAACAGTGTAGGCTGTTTGCTCCCAGTGTCGGCTGTTTGCTCCCAGTGTCCTGTTTGGGAGGCTGTTGAGACCTTGCCCCCTAGTTGTCAGCAACCTTCTTCCTCCTGGTTTCCAGTCCCACTTTCCTCATGATAAATCTTCTCTGGACCAACAACAACAGTCAGCTCACTAACACCCTGTGTGTTCAGCTTAGCACACCCCAACATTGCTTTTAGGGAACCACTTCTACAGGTCACCACACTGTATCTCCTTCTGCAGCCACATAGCTGAACATGCATCTTTAGACAACTACAATGCCTGCACTTACAGGCCAAAAACCTATGGTCACAGCACACATGCACACAGCAAACTGAGAAAAGCGTACAGTCTGTTACCTGATGTTTATGTGCGCTCCCAGCATGAGTGATACACCATTGTATGATGGGAGATGCCTGCGGTTTGGTCACATCATGGGTAAGTTTGGGTCACACAAGAGGGAAAGAGCTGTGCAACCATCAGGGCATGAGGCCACAGGCAGAATGATTACATGCCTCAGGTCAAACAAGTCCACTTTAATTCCACTTTTCAGCCTTTATTAGGCTAAATAAGACAAGCTCCAGGACAGGTCTTGAGCATATTGAAGTGCAGAACAGATTACAAGGCATTTTCTGCCAAGACAGGTCAGTGCATTTGGATCTTGGTTTTGCTTATCTTCTGTTGTACCATAACACCATTTTGACTCCAGCTGCAATTGCTGTGCTGGGAAGACAATAGGAAACAGGACACTTGTGGCCAGAAGCATCTATCAAGTTTTGGCATCTAAAAAAGTTCTCCCTGTGACCCACGGAACAGGACCTGCCATAACCGGAATCAGAAACGCTAAAGAAAAATCGACCAGGTGGCTGTACCTACTCTTGGTGTGCTTCGTGGCCCAAACCAGTATCTCCAGGTGGGGATTTCTCGCCTGTGGCAGCCTCTCAGGACCAAAACCAGGCAATCCTGGCACACCAAGGGGTAAGCCATGCTGTTCTGAAGGCGCGGTTTCGGGGATGAAATTCAACGCACTTGCCTGCTTTTGCAGTGTCACTGAGGCCATGGGGCGGCACTGGACGCGACTCGGGGCGGCACAGAAAGGTACTGTGAGGTAACTCCTCCCCCTGAACAGTTGCAGAAGTATTGCGAATGCGGAGAGCGGCCCTTTTGCCTTCTCTCGCATAGGCGGCTTAGCATGAAACTCGGGCCCACCTGACCGCGCCTCGGCCCCGGCGCGCGCGCCATGCCAGCACCCCGAAATGAACCCACATATTCCAGGAGTGCCGCCGGGACAAGCGTACAGCTGCGAGTTAGCGGGGAGAGGGCTGGGCGCCGGATCTCTCCGTCCCCGACCGCGGGGCTGTTTCGACAGGGCGCGCAGGTGCGTCGGGCCGGGCCGCTCCCGCGCCCCTCGGGGGCAGCG
>NW_020799097.1:49823447-49909407 GCF_003259725.1 Athene cunicularia | reverse complement strand
CCCCCCCCCACCGCCCCCCCCCATGTTTCTGTTTCCTCCTTCTCCTTACCTGTTATCCCTCGCAGTGAAGGATGAGGACTGTGAAGCCTTTTTCCCCCTCCTGTTGTTGCAGAACTCCTTGGATAAATCGGAAGTAAGCGCTGGGAGCATTTGGTGATGTTCATGGGAGGAAGGCACAAGCCAAGGCCCCGTTCCCTCCATCTTGAGCCTTCCGTGGTGATTTGCAGCAGCACAGGGAAGTATGAAGCACTGAGGGGCTGAAGTCAATGTTTAAACCTGACTTCACTTCAGCATGAATGACCACGCAAGGTTCAGATCAACGGAGGACCAGGGGTAGCATAGCAGAAGTACTTAAGGTGCCTCTTTTAAAAGTTTTCTTTTACACATCTAAAGATTAAGGAGCTATTTAGAAAAGATGACTCTTCACATCTTTTTATGTTTACTGTCCTAACAGAAGTTCATGGTTCGCATTATCTTACCTGCTAGATATGCCTTGGGTGAATCTGTATCACCTTATTGATTTTAGAGGAGCTGTATTAATTTAAAGTTAATTAAGGAACTAACCCAGCTAAGTTTTAAATAATTGGAATAATATTCTCCCTCTCAGTCAGATTTGCCCTTCATCTTACTTGTGTTTCATAATCCTCCTAGCTCTCCATTTCATCATTACAAGACCAGTATTTCTATTGTTTAAAAAAAAAAAAAAAAGGAGGAAAAAAAAAAAAACTTAAAAGATATTCTTTTTACAATCCAATCTTTATTTTAACATTTAAATAAATTTAGGGCACAAGCTCATCCTGTTTTTTTTAATAGGCCAATTTAGTTTCATTTACTTATAGTGGTATTTTTTAGAGCCAGAAGCTCTCAGGAAAAGAATGTGTTCAATGCACCAGAACCCTTTTGGGTTTTGATAAAAGACACGATATCATGAGTAACATCTCCACTTCTGTTATTCTTCTTATACAGTAGCGACAAGATTGAATCACCATTTTTAGCTATTCTTCAGCAGAACTCGTAATCTATCAATGTGTCAGCTCAACAGCAGTTTTCTCTTCACACTAATGTGAACCAGAAGGTCCAGCTATCACTGATTTTGACAATTTTATTTTATCTGAGATTGCGTGTATTGCAGAAGTTTGAAGAAAATGAATTATGGGATCTATTATATTTTCCTAAAGATGTACAAAACATAAAATATGCCATCTAAAACATTTCAAACTCATTTGTACTGGATAACATTCCTAAGTTAGGTGTTTCATAAGCCTTAAGCTATAAGCACTGTAAAATATTTGTCTGATAAATAACAAGTATACGATCAAATATGCGTCTTGTATTTTTTTGAATGCCTTGGATTGGCCTCTGTGTTGTTACATAATGCATCATAAAGAAATACGTGTCTTCATTCTCTTTAAATCACTCCGGCGTGGATAGCACTAAGCCTTCCTTCAACTCCTTGTTATGCAAGTCTTTGCTACTGCTAATAGCTGTCAGCTCTGCATGGTTACTTAAAAAACAAGGTAACTGCAGACTTTTTGTGAAGCTTCTTGCATTTCTGGAATTTATAATGAGTCAGTTCCAGGTGCGTTGCTCCCTTTCTCAACTATAAATTATTATGAACAGTTTTTCCTCCATTAGTAGAAAGTCCCATTCATTCCAGTATATCACAAGGTAATCTGTTTTTTTGTTTAGTTGCATCTGTAAGCATATTATGAGTATCTGAATGCCCTTCTCCAGTGTCAAAAAATAGTGGAATAGACTAGAATGCAGTAATATACTTCGAATGTCTGTTGGAAAATGCAGGCATATAACTAAGTACTGAAAAAATACGTTGCATAGTAAAAAAATCCATGACCAATCTAGCAAAGCTATTAGATAACAAAAAATCCATATAGGTATTAAGTACTATTATTTAAAGTAAAATCTGTATTATACAGTATAAACAACATTCAAGTGAGGTTGATGAGACATCTATATAGAACAGAAAATAATTTTTTCAAGCCATGATGTTATGATGTTCTGTCTTTCTTTACTTGGGAAGTGGAATTTTCCTTGTCTTTTTGTAAAGGCATAAAATTAACAACAAGCACTTCAGAGAATTAGATGCACTGCCTGATTTGTGGCGTTTTTTCCTCTATCAAACAGAGATCACTGGTGGAAAAAAAATCAGGACAAACCTGTCTGGATTTTCCAGTATCATGGAGATCTTTCCAAGTACCCTGTCCTTTAACAAGGCCTTGGTTTTAAAGATACTGAAATAGGAATATCTCAAAATCTGTAATGCTGACTATACAAATAAAAATTTTCCTTTCAGTTTATACTTGTAGATGTATACAAGTAGTAACTCAGTGATGTGTCACCAGGAAAGGAGAGTTTTGTTTCATATTCTATTAATAGATCTATTAGTTTAACAATATTCCATTGCATTTTTATGGGTTTTTACCTTTTTGTTGCTCTTGTAAATGTGAGGTAGTGGCTTATTTGTTTATTTCCCTTTTCCTACTCATAACTATTTTAAAAGGTTCAACTATATTCTGTTCAGGTTTTGGTATGACACATGGAAAATATTTTTTTATTCCTTTTGCAAGCAGTAGGTTGGTGGGAGGAGGTCTGCACTATAAAATAGTATACCTACTAAATTGTACTCCAGTGGGAGATGAAATAAGAAAGAGCAGCATGGCTGAGACAAGTAATTTGTCACCGATGTTCATGCAGTTCTGGTGTTTTCTTTAAAGCTGGATTCATCACACATGATAAGGAGTAATTTCTGTCTCATATGAAGTTCCTATCCAAGGAGACTAAGTGAGTGAAGTTTAAACTGTGGTTTGAAAATACAGGGAAATGTTACTGGACAGTTGACAGCTTGATTCGGTAGCCAAAGTGGTCTCAAGGAGGTAAATGGAGAATGCTGTTTTTGCAATGTCTGAAATATGTCAGTTCAGAAGTAAGAAGGAAAATACATCACAAATACATTACTGTGGAGCAGAGTTACTTTAGCTACAAGATGATTTTGTCTACTAAGCACAAAGATTTTACCATAAACGTCTGAATTGCGTAGATTATAAATGGTACCGATGCCGTCAGAGAGCGAGCATGAAATGTGATAACCTCTGATACTTAAGTGGCATTTACTGATTGCTTGTACAGTATTTCAGAAGTTTATAACATAGGTTTAGTAATAAAACTTAGTGAAAATGCACGAGGTAAGCACTAGTGTAATAGTTATTTCAGGTTTTTAAACAGGCTGATTATCATATTTAATAAAGTAGAATATGAATGAGAAGGCCCAGGAATAAGATTTCTTTAAAAGGGGGATTTAAAAAAATTAATATCATATTCAGTTTGTGTTAGTTACTGTCTGTTTTAATACAATTTTCCTTTTTGTAAATTCCTTTCTGTGCCTCTTCCTTCAGAAATACTATGCCCCTGCCCTGAAAGGGAGTAATATAATGGCTACACTTAGCTTCTGTTTACTGGAGCAAAATGATTTTTTCCCAAACTGAAATATATGAATTAATTTGCTAGACTTCCAGCTATTTTTACCTATGGTATTTCTGAGAAATAGATAGTGATGTTCATTTTAATGCAGCTTATTATAGTGTAGCAGCTGTAATCTAGTATTTTTCTCTTTGGTAGTCGGATACACAAAATTGTCAGCCTGTTTGCTTTTAAGTACATGAAAGCTGAATCGGAAAAAAATATTTTTGATACAATAAGTTTGGCTTTTCAGTCTGTACTTCCTTTTGAGTTTTCTAACTAAACGCTACATAGACTTGATTATCAGAAAAATCGAGGCTTACATAATCAAGCAATACATTTTTCTACTGCCTCCCTTCTCCCACTTAGCTTTCATTTTACTCTGAAAAATGAAGAATTTTGCATAGAAAATTACTATGACATACAGATTATATACATATTTTCATGAGGCGGCATAGCTAAGATATTTGTATGTACTTAGTAAAAGAAAGCGGTGAGCAAAATATTAAAACCTTGAGGTGGCTAAACTTTAAAATTACAGTAATCATTAAATACAGCATTATCTAATGTGATGTACCTAGCTGTGTAGCACCGAGT
Organism: Athene cunicularia; assembly: GCF_003259725.1. NCBI lineage: Eukaryota > Metazoa > Chordata > Aves > Strigiformes > Strigidae > Athene > Athene cunicularia. The sequence continues at coordinate 49,905,336 of NW_020799097.1, read as the reverse complement.
CTTTTTTCTTTGCATGGGGAATTAGGGTACTTCTATGTATTCCTTATTCAGAATAAGAAAAATAAGAACGTCGTACCCCATTTTTTTTTTCCTTGTCGGAAAGCTGATGCTCCTTCGTAAGGGAGTTGGTTTTAATATCCAGCATTCAGAGGATGAGCAGTGATTGTTGTTGACAAAATATACAGCAAAAGAATCAAAACTCTGTCCTGCTAGATAATTACAAATTGAATTAATTACAAAGAATAATATTAAAATTTTATCTAAATATGTTAACATGAACTCTTACCCATAGGTGGCAGTCAGCTTTCACTGTAGTAGGGATGCCAAACTTTCGGTTCATGGTATTCATACTTATGCTGAAATGATTCTGATGAGGTATGCGTATGTGTATGTACATAAGTATATACATGTCTGTGTGTTGAGAGAGGGGGAAGGAGGTAAAATTAACCCTAAAATTAACTAGGAATAAAGAGGACTCTGAATTGCTATATATAAGCAAAAGAAACGATCGTATTCAGAAGAAAAGATCCAGGTATTTTTAAAACCATACAAACCATTTTTTATCCATCCATCGCTGATGCTCATCTAAATGAAGTAGTGCTGGTTTGGAAACGAAAAGGTGCCCCTGCAAATTGATCAGAAAGGCAAGTATCTCTCCAGCCTTAGATAACACAACCCCGTACCGTGCCCAATCCTCCAAACTGCATTTCTGTTTCATCACCCATTATCTGTAAATTACAGAAGCGCCACAGTGACTACACTGCCCTGGAAATCCCAGCAATAACCTCCCTTAAACATCGATCAAATACAGAAAAGGTACTCCGGGTGAGGGTGCCTTTTCAGACATGGGAGAGCGAGCAAAACCTGTGGGCTGCAGTGCTTATTCTCTCTGCAGAGCTGCCATTGACGCCCGTGGCAGCACTGCGCAAGGGGAGGACGCTGCCTGTGAGAGCAGAGATCTGCTCAGTTTTGCCCTCAGCTTTTTTAGGGCTTTATGTGCTTTCCGAGGATTTCCTTTTGCAATGCTGCTAAGGAGGCACTTGGGACCCCACCACAACTGGAGGGGATAGAAGGAGCTAATAAGGTCAAGTCATCTCAGTCTAAAACAAACAGAACTTGTGAAACTACACACATGACATACTAAGACGATAGCGCTCTTCTGAGAAAAGACGACCAAAACCTGAAATTCATGAGTAGGTCAAGTTGTATTCTTTTTGCTATTACAGCTACACTGGGACTCTCTTCAGTTAAGATTAATCTAATGTTGTGTCAAGGTAGGCCACTGTACACATTTAGCAGAGGTCAGGAACTAGCATTTTACAAAATGGAAAATTGGAAAAATACACAATTATGTGTTGCTGCTACAGTGTTCTACTGTGATGCAAGATTAAGGGCTCAGAATTCAGCAGAATGGTGCAGTATTATTAAAACAGAAGGCCTAATTCTCCTTATGCAAGAGTCACAGCAACACACATCATTGTATAAGCTAAAGCAGGCAGTATGATTTCGTAGTCAAACAGGGTATTTCCACATACATGCAACCACGACGTGACTAATTAGATGCTTGCATATGCACAGCCCCATTTGTTCCCCAACTGTAATAATTAGGAGAATTGCACTTCACATTAATTTACAGTCTTGTGTAACACTATTGAATACAAGATAGCAGGTGGTGATAAACTGGCTGGTGACAAATGTGTAAATCTGATATGCATTTTGAAAATCAAAGCTTTCGTAGTCAGCTCTGACCTTGCCTTAGGCAAGACTGGAGACCTCCTCAGCTGTCGGGCCTGATCCCAGCTATCGCAGGCAGCCATGCTGCACTGTTTAACTTGCAGAGATACCAGACTCCATCTTGAAGCTACCCTTGTCATGAGGTTGCTCCTCATTTTCCATTCCTCTGAATGGTTAATGATTTCAGATAATGTGTATCGTGACCAGCTGAACTTCTCATGTTCTGCGAGGTCTTTGACTTCAGTTTAAAGAACATTTCTCTCTCCCAGTATAAAGTCCCTTCCAATCTGTCACCCCATGAGCTTTCATAGGTTACTGCCAAAACCTGCTCAGCCTCAGTTCAGCCAAAACAGCTGCGCCATACCTGTCATAAGAGGAGGATACTTTTCCCTGACCGTTCTTCTAACCCTCCTTTTCACCTTTTCCACTTTCAGTAAATTTCTTTTAACATGCAGGCTTAGAAGTAGACACAGTACTACAGATAAGATGTCGCCAGGACCTCTCATGGTGGCATTAATACCTTCCTATCCCTGCAAGATATACAGCAACTAGTATTTTGATTTTTTAAAAATTTTTATATTCCAAGCTACCTGCTGTAAACAGCTCATAGGCCTTGAGGACTGACCAAGACACCCAACTTACCCTTTTCTATGTGCGCTGATAACAGAAGCTCTTGTTATTCGTTGCTAGTTTATGACCTTGACCTTCACACTATTGTACTGGTATTACATGACAAGGGTGTCAAAAGACTTTTTTATAAGAAGGGTGTCATCAGTTTCATCCAAGCCACGGGCTTCCTGTGAATCTTCTGGCATGTCCAGATTTGTTCAGGAATCTCTATGCTTTGCACGACTATGGACGTGAGCTGGCACATGCACATGATACGGCACAGGGCTTTACAGGTGAGGTAGCTTGGCTCACGAAACAAGAGTTGTCTCAAGTATTATGTTACCGCAGGTGCATCACAGTGTGTTATTTCAGGTAAGCCTCCAGAAAGTTGTACAGTACTTCTGACTCAGTGTCCTGCACTGGCTTCATTTGACAGCTCTGGGAACAAGGGACCAAATTCTGAAATACTTTTCCAGGATCAACAAAGGAGATGGACTTAGTGTCACATTATATTGCTTCTATTGATCCTGTAGGTTAATCTCCAGTTTACAGGTTATGCCTGTGAGATTGAAGAGAAAGCGGGATGTACAAGAGTTGTGTGGCACTCTTGAGTAACATGTAAATGTAAAAAATTCTTTTTTAATAGAAGATTCCGGAGGACATAAATGGTTATATTTCTGGAATTTAAGTGACATTATGACTGTCTCTAATTAAACAAACAAAAATCTTTTCTTTATTTTCTTTGTCTTCCCTTGGAACTTGCTGTATGAAATTTGTATTGTGGCATTTTTTATACAGCAATTTTATTTGATGTATTTTACTTCTGTGCATGTGGGACAACAAAGAAACTTGACCAATGTGGTTTATTTTTATAGCGAACGTACCATATTGAAGAACTTTTTGACGTATGCTGAGTTCCAGGATACTGAGCTGAGTCCTTCATGTAAAATTACTTTCATGCCCTTTGTTACACGAAATTCCAGTCCCCCTTTGTGCAAACAGTACCCCAGCTTTGTGTCATCAGTTGATCATTCCTAGATTAAGGTAGTCAGTGAAAATAATTAGTAAGATCTGTCTGGGATCGTTCTTTAAGGAAGTCCACTATCAACTTTCCATTAGCCTGAGACTTCCCCTTCAAAACTACTTTGCAAGATTTTATTCATATTAAGAGTTAATTTAGTAATTGCTGTCTTCCTTAGTATATTTTTTTTCAAGTAGCATATTAGCAAATGTGTTCCTGAAATCCAGTCAGATTAGGTCAATTTATTTCCTTGATGTATAAAAGTAGGGTTTGGTGCTTTTCTGAATGTCTAGCTAGTGTGCCATAATGTATTCTTAGAAAAGCTTTATATTGTTTTTATTATTTTCTAATTATCCAATTTTATCCTACACTTCCTTGCATCCAGGTTCTTTGTGGGCTGTCCCAATTTTTCCTCCTTTTAAACTCTGATTACTTCTAATATCCTGTTTGAGGTGGTTGTTCTTCCAAATGGATTCAAGGACCAATCTGTACAAGTTTTCCCATCCAGACATTAAGAAAGCCAGAATGAAACTGATTTTTTTTGCCATTTCACCTCCATCTAAAGGATTCATGGAGAAGCTCACTCACAGAGACAGTGTTGAGATGTGGATTTCCTTGCAGTCTTCAGCATGTAGCTGAGAAGACCATAGACATAAGAGCCTCTAAATCCTGCAGTTTCCTGCTCCAAGACTTTCACACTTCACTTCTAGTCCTGCTAAGGGCAGGTTATATCTTGGAGGTTTTATAAAGTCTTAAAAAGAAAGTGTACATAGCTAAACAACTTGGTTAAGGTTGCTACAAGTTAAAAAGGCATCCTTAAAAAAACTGAAGTTAAACCCGAATGAAGAAAACAGAAAAGAACTATCTGGAAGGTTATGTATGTAAAAACTCTATTAGCTGTATCAGAAAATGAGTTTGAGGAAAAACTCACTGGCTCACATGGCACTAATTTTTTAGCAATGGCTCTAGAGGAAGATACAGGTAACTAAAGACCATTAGGGCTGATGACCAAGCCAGGTGAACTAATTAAAAAGAAAAGCATTAGTGAGCAAATGGGCAAATGTGACTTAGGGAAAATAACTAGACAACTTTTGAGAAGGGAAGCAATGACTCACAAGTCCCTCTGTATGGGGAGAGGAGATCTGTTCGACACACCTACAAGGAATTAAAAAAAGACATTTGACATCTTTTCCCAAAGGCTCTCAAAGAAATTAAACTGCATGGGCAAAGAGGCGGCTTCTCACATGGACAAATAACACATGAAAAGAGAGGAAACAAAGGACAGAAATGAACACTCATTTTTCACAATGATGGGAGACAAATAGCAGAGCCCCTCAATCAGCATTATCCACCGTCCTCAGAAATGTTCTGGGAAGGGACATGAATAAAAGTTGCAGAGATTACTGCCAGCACAAAGACAGGACAAGGGAAGACACCATGAAGCTGAGCGACTGAGCAACAGAACAGCCAATGAACCTCGGCGTGGATAACTGGACTGTGATACATGGGGGGAAATGCCAGGGTCTCGGCTGGCTGTCACCCCTCCACAGCAGCGTCTTGAGGCTCTAACAGACTTGTCCATGAAACACCAATGTGCTGCTTTGGCAGTGATTCAAAAAGCAAGCAAAATGCTAGGAATTAAAAAGAAAGAGACAGGGAACAATATAGATAAACCCCATGATTATGGTGGTGTGTAAAACTTTTCTACCACTTCCCAAGCCTTGCACATGTTTCTTTGGCTCGACTGCCTTTAAAACAAATGCATAGCAACGTGTGTGTTTAAAAAACATTGCAAAATCAAAGCTAGAAAGCCAATATCAGACAAACAAACAAACCCCTCTGTACTAAAAGAAAACAACAGTTTGCTTCACAGGGTTCTCCCCCACCTTCAGAAAGGCCAAGAGGAAAAGAAACAACATAAGAGGGCAGCCGTGACACTACTGAAAATATGCTAAGGAGTGATGAAAGTGAGTATGTAGAATAGTCTGATTATACATTGACCCTTATTTGTACCTCTCTTCCCCTCTTTTATCCTTCTAGGTCAAATCTGTTAATAATGGTAAAGTAGTTGTTACAATGCCATGGTAAAAATCATTAGTAAGCAGGAGAGAGCATTGTGGCCAGGGTTGTAGTGCACACACACACAAAGCACTGGGTGAAAGAGATGTGACAGCAGACTCTGACGTGGTTTCCTAGATGAAGCAACTGGGAATACCTCAGAGATCAGGGTTATTTAATATTTTTCTTAATGACCCTGTACCAACAGTACAACCCATGTATCAACTGTACTGCTGAAATCTTCTAATAGGGCAAGAGCTGGGAGTCGCTGTCGATACAGAAGAGGATTAGGCTGTTACAGTGGAAAAGAACAGCTGTGTCCACTGCATTAATAAAAGCAGGTAAAAATTTAATTAAAAACCATGTATGCACACTAAGGAACTAGTAGGAGTTTCAACTATAGATGGGAGCTTGTGAGTTAGACTCTCCAAGACAGTCATGAGGGTCTGCAAAGGTCATGAAATGACCCTGTTAGGCACCGGAGTGATGCAGCTGGGAAAGAAGCAAATGCAGGTCTAGGGTATAGCAAGTGCCTATGCAGGATCTCCAGTATCTGCTTTCCAGACCAAACCGTATCTGCGGTATCATTTGTGGTTCGGGTCACCAGTGCTCAGGAAATGTGGAACATAACCACATGCAGAAAGCTGTTCAGGACAAGATGAATCTTGTCTTGTGAGAACTGGTTAAAAAGCATTGTGTTCCTTAACCAAAGCTGGACCAGGGATGAGATTTTTTTTTTGAAGGGCTTTTGTTCTCTGACTCCCACAGCCTTCCCTCTCCATGCTGCTCAGGTACATGTAGAAAACTGAAGATGAGGAGGAAGCAGGGCTGGATGCACTTACCAGCTCCTCTGCAAGGCATGGAGAGTGTTTGCGGGAACTGGTGTTCAGCCAACGGGTCTGCCATATGCATGATGGATGGTAACACTTTTCGCCACTGTAAGGTGGCAGCAAATATTTTTAAGCATGGTGATCAATTTTGTTCTCTAGCATCTAACTGAACGACAGTAAATATGTTATTAAGATGCTTGACAGTGTGCTCTTCTGCAATCAAGGCCAAGATGTAGCCAGATACTCATCTTAATCTCTCCAGACACATTTCTAATGAATTTTTACAGTGCCTGGAGGAAAGGTCCCTGTCTGAAGTGGGACACCTGGATGATAAAAAGCAAATGATAATTAATAATATATTGTGTTTATGATGTCAGATTGTCATCTAAAGACAGTGGTAAAACCTTGTAGTATAGGCTACTGCTAGAACCCTATTAATAAAATTGCTTACTTTAAATCACTCCCAAGGAGTATGGTAGGATGTCCCTTTGTTGACAGTACTTTCTCTTGAATATTTATACTTAAGTCCCTGTTTATGGTCTATCAAGAAACCACCAAATGTTGAGAGAAACTGCATTTTGAAATAACTCCATTGTACTGCAATGTTTTTGTTACCATTCTGTCCTGTGAACATATGGATAAACTTCCTTTCTACTTACCAGAAATATGCCACAAGGTCAAGGCTCTATACCCACTGCAGAATGCAACTAGAGAAGAAAGCGATACTTATTTAGGATTAGTATAGTGTCTCCTTGACTACTCAATCCTTTATTTCTTTGACTAATCAGCCCACACTTCTACAATGGCAACTTTTTGATCTTCTATTTCCTACTGGGATGGAGGAACTTCTTCCATTTTTTTTGAGTAAAATTTACAAATTTTACTAAAAAATTCTGTTTGATTCTACCATATACAAAAGCCGATCACAGCAGTGTATGCTACAGAGCTGGTTCTCATTTAAATCCGTATTTCTAGTCAACCTAATTTTACTATGAAAGCATTCTGTTTTCCTTTGACCCCTAGATTTTCTTATTCTTTTTGAACCATTGGAACAGGAAGGATGGAATCCCAGCACCATTGCAGTGCTGGAGAACGTGCAGATAACTACACTGAAATGAGGGCCCAAGGTGTTCAAAGCTCAAATGAAAGCTGTTTAGGTAATCTGTTTGTCTTTGAGCACTCTTTTCAACATTTTAGTTCAGAAAACTACATAACCAATCTAGAAAAAAAAGAAGATCCATTTACCACCTTGTGTAGTGTATCCCCAAAGGGTTTGAGTAATAATAAAGACTGAATTATGAATTTTAGTGGTGTCTCTCTTTTTTTTTTTTTTTTTTCCAATTCTATACTTACTGTCATTGTTAGTTGACTCTTTTATGTGTGGAAGCATACATACATCTCAGTTTGGGGGGCTTATGGCATCGCTTCTGGAAAAAAAATAGGTGCAACAATTTTGCAGACAATTATCTAGTATTTCACAAACTCCAAATAGCTTTTGAAGAGCAGACCTGAGTTAGTAGCCTGAAGCAACATATGATGGACTAATTTCCAGTAAATCATTAATATCAGATATGAAGTAAATTTTCCATTCATTAATTACTACAGTCTTTGGACATTCATCCTTGACCTATAGATTATTTTACATTTTTAGGAGACAGCAGCATGTGAAACCTTTACTGTTGTAACAACATGGCAAAAATTAAAAGGAATCAGTTAAGCAACTGCAATCAAGATGATAATACAAATCTATTTGAGCAGCGAATGCCCATCTTCTGGCACATCTTCTGTGCTGTAAACCCAGGCAGACATCAAACGCACAAAAGCAGTTGTTGAACTGCATCATATGGACCTTAAGAAACTGGGATTCCTGTGGTGCCTACCTATGCCACAGTCCTTTTCCTTCCAGAGGGCTCCTGGGGAAGTTGTCTGCTGTCACCCAGCAGGCCAGCAGCAGAGCAGGACTCATGTTACCTGAGCCCTGTCCCGCCGACCGGGAGCAGATTGAGTGCCTGGCCCTTTTGCCCAGGTGAAGGTGGGTGAGCGCGACATGACTCAACTTCAAATTGTGTATGATGCAAGCTGAAAGAAAAATGCTTGTGATGTTCCCATTCTGTCAGGGAGCTTAATGAAACGCCCACTGCCAACTGCAAAATCTGGAGGCCTGGTTTGAAGGATGCCACTTTTTAACCTTGGGGCATGGCCATAGAGATAAAAGCAGAGAGTGACAGAGTATAGTAATCTTCAGGATGTGTGGCATCATTATGCTCGGACGCTGCATAAACCTGGTACAATAGCTCCTACTGCATCTTATTTGAACATGAACTATACCTTCTTTAGGGCAGGGAGACGTTTTCAAAATTGCCTGAACATCATAGCATTTTTTAAAGGTATAATTTTCAGCTCTCTCATTGAATACTTTTTGGGCAAGTCAGTAGTTCACTTTCTCCTATTCTATTTGTCTGTATCATAGGGATAACTGTATTTGCCTGCTAGCATGAAATGCTGGAGAGTCCTGCAATTTCTGTATTTTCAGATTGCAGTTTATCTTGATGGGGAACAGTATCCTCAGATTACAAATATATTAATTTCCTTCCTGGAGCAGGAGGTTTTCAGGAAATAAAAGCACATTCCTAATCAGGCAGGGAAATGAAGACAGCAAGGCATATCCAAAATATATGCAATTTTAATATAAAATGCACATATAAGTGTGTTGATTTTTCTTTTTGGATGACAAGGAAATATTATTTGACTCAGATGTTATAAAATTCTATTTTTTATTAGAGTTAAACCAGCCCCATTGTGTATGGATAGCCAGGATTTAAGAGTTCAAGGCTTCCTAGAACCAGGATTCATCTGCTGGGGGTCACTCAAAGACTATTCAGTTAAAACCTTTCCATTTCTAATCACCTCTTCTGAAACCAGATCTCAGCTGACACAGCCAGGGACCAGACTAACTCTGTTCTCCTTCACACTCCCCCACACCTGAACGATTCCTGGATTGCCAAACCTGACACATTGGTTAGATGCTTTTTAAATGAATACCCTAGCAGTAAGAATTAGCTCCCAGACTAACCATGATCTGTTGGAAATCCAAACAGCCACATCCTTATTTGGAGCAATCATTCTCTTCTTAGTATTACTCTCAATTTTATTTTTCATCCAAGGCTATAGCTACTGTTAAAAGCTGTTTGTGCAGAACTCTTAGCAAAAAACTTTGGATTCACCTCACTCATTTTTAAACATTCACAGCTCCTGCCTCTTTTTCTCCAAATTCCCCTTATATTTGTGAGAGAGAAATAAGTACCAGGTCATCTCATTCTGAACTAAGGATCTGAAGTAGGTCACAGGAGTTGTGCTCTAGAAAGCCCATTTTGTTCCCATTGACTAAAGGGAGGCTGCATGATTTGTTTGGATCGCAAGTGTTTTGATGTGATACATCACAGGAAGGGGTTTTTTTAGTTTGGTGGTTAAATTCTGCCTCATTTACACCCATTCTTTCTGTGGAGCTGCACAAGCCTACTTAAAGACAAGTTGTAGTCTATTTTGGTATGTTAATGAACTCTGGGTTTTTTTTTTCTATATTTCATGCCAAAAAAGCTGGGTATGGGGATGAATACAAAAGTATCTTGTTCATCATATTTGCCTTCTGCTCAGGGATACAAGGAGGCTTTCACTGGGTGCAGAACACATTTTATTAATTTCATAGATTTTGTTTTGCATGTGATACAAGTATTTGTTTTGTCACATTCTCAAAACTTCTTGAGAAGAAATGTTGCCACATAAATGTCTTTCCAGAAAACAGGCAAACAAACTGAAGAGCCAAGATCTCCAACTCAGCACCTCTCAGCTGGTGTCAGCCACTTTGCATGAGGAGGAAGAGTAGCCTTGACCTACTGTAACTGTATCATTAGAGATGAAAAGCAAAGTCAAGATTTCCACCAACCAGTTTGTTGTCTGAAAAGGATGTGTGCTTTCTGTACATCTGAGGGATGGGGCAAGTTTTATTTCCCAGTGACACACATGAAATTCTGTTTAGGTTCAAGAAAACAGGGTAACTTTGGAAGAAACAACAAGAAGGGGAAAGCAGGGAGTATTAACCACAAATGAATGGGGCAGTCCTTAGGAGGATAATTTTCTCCTTTTAAATCTGGTGCCCATATTAAAATTTCTCCCAGCAGCACAGGCATGACTGATACTTACTCAGCTGATAGCGCAAAGCAACAGTGACCCTGGCACCAATGCCGAGGCAATATTTACAAAAGGATGAACTATTTTTGAACAATGTCTCCAATGTACTAAGCACAAACAGGCTTTTCTTCAACATCAGGCATGCATGTTCTCTCGTTCCAACGATTTTGTTCATGTACAAATGTATTCATTGTGGACAATGCAAGGAAAATGTCATTCTCTATTTATATCCCAGTTTCCCTTTGTCCTCTTTACAGTATCTCGGGGCAGTGATGCAGAGCAGAGTCTTGCTCTAAACTCATGCTATTTTCCTCCCCATCTTCTTCCAAAGCTCTCACAGTCACGGAGCCGCAGAGAGTTAAAAGGCTGCCTACAGCAGATTTTTTTTTTTTTTGAGAGACAAAGATTGGTCTCTCTCCCTCCACTTCCCAGCAGAGAAGATCTAAGTCCTGCCTCTTGCTCCATCACTCAGAGTACATAATGGTCTTGGCAGCGGAGGATGTGGTGGTAGCAGCATTTTGAGCTGTGTAAGTGGATGCACCTGGCACATCAGCGTGAATAGGCAATGTTAAGGCAATTCTCCCCCAGTAATGTATGAAACCATCCACTTCATGAACAGCCTCTCTGTGATAAAGGCTGCCTTTTTGTTGACTTGGATAAGTTCCCCAGTATGGTCAAAACAGAATAATGGAGGACTTTGAAAGAAGGGTCCTTGCACAGAAAATAATTAATCTAGCAGCGGAGGGGCAGGGAGAAAGATTTAGTGAGACTTGTAGACAAAAAACAAACCCCTAAGTCCTAGGACTAAACTAAAAACATGGGTGCAGACTTGCACCATGTTTTCATCATGCAACAAATCGTCTGTCCTGAAAACATCATTCTTGGACAGGTTGGCCATTTTTTAAGGTAGGCATTAGGAACATTATTTTAAGTGACATTTCAGGGAAATGCTTTTTTGCCTTTCAAATATTGTCTGATTTTCTCCAAGGTGAACATTTCCACTGCTCTCAAGTGCAGCCTTCCACTCTGATAAGCTTCAGTTTATTGGTAAACTGATAAACATCATTTTAGTACATTTAAGCACATCTTTAAAAAAATCAGTTGATAAAAATCCTTACTTCTACAATTAAAATCACTTTAAATTGGAAGCTGAACCTTACGTGGAGTTTGCCTTTATAGATTTCTGCAATCTTTCCAACTATGTGTATACAAAGAAAATATTCATACAGGCCTCAGATACAACAGTGAAATGAATACAATACATTCCACATGTTTCAAGAAATTGAAAAGCTAACATTTCTGAAGAAAGAATATGTGATTCTTTTCCAGTGTGAGACTCCTGAGGCCTGTACACTCACTGGAATGGATATCCCAGTAAAGAACATCCTTTATACACAGGATTCACATCCAATTCACTGTTAAGCGTCAAAACACTCACTGATGCTTATAGACTTTGTAAAAAAATTTTCCCAGATAAAATATCTCGATCAGGTGCAAGTAATTTTGTTCACTGAAAGAAAAGTTTGAGGCTTAATGGATATTACTAAATGAAAACTTTTAAATCACATAATGCATTTTAGATAAAGGTTATATATAACACCAAATAAATGAACTCTTCTTGTAATTTGTACTTCTAATAATGCATGATTTCATATGCTTTAGCACATAAAAGATTAGATTGCTTTAAAATTAGAGCAGTCAAACTTTTAGCACAGCGTGAGATGAAGATAAGGATTATTCAGTCACTGAAAACATCTTTCCTTCATCACCATCTTTCTCATCCTTAAGGAATTTTAAAACTTCAGTTGAGCAATTCTTAACTACTGGACAAAAATAACATCTATTGGCTGGAAAACATTCTAAGATCTTTCAATTTTAAGGTATAAACTGTCGTGTGAGGGGCACGCCTTATTGTTCTCATGAATTGAAGTTGGACAAAGGTTGGTAATTCTGGCATTTGGAGAGATAATTAACCCCCCTAAATGATTCAGAGCTATGCAGAACCCTCAAGATTAAATGAAGACTAAATGATCATGTATTATGGATGTATGTAATATATACGATTTCAACAGTTAGCTGGCAGCAATCATTCATTCTTATTTTTCATTAAATTTTTAGAAAGTAGCATCTCCCGAAGTTAATACTGGCATCTCCGAATAAGGACAGCATTGAAAGTCAAATAATTTGCTTGTAATCTAGTTGGGGGGGGAGGGGGGAAGGGGTGTCCCCAAAAATTCCTAATATTGCTTCATTACCATATTGAAAACACTCAGACAAACAACTGATTAGTCTCCTGTCAGATAATGAAAAACCTTTGGAAGTGTTTTAATATGATTTGAGTCTTTAGTGAACAGCAGGAAAAATATGCTCTTTTCAGCAAAGTTTTTAAAACTGTTTTCTCAATTTGCAAAGAGCTTCACTATGTACGTGTCAATACAGAAGACCTTTTCTGCCAAAACGTATCATTTTATCTAAGGGCAAGTCTTGGAAAATGCTACTTAGCAAAATCTTTTAATCAGATGATATATAATGAATGATTGCAGCTAACAGTTTTTTATGCTTTTTTTTTGATTCTGCAGCAACCGACATGACTTTTTTTTTTTGTAATTTCACATTTCTTAGCAACAAAAAAGTTTAACTTCTGTTGTTGGAAGCTATGCTAGGATTATTTTCACAATCTGCTCAATTTGTCTGCTCTTACATCTGACAATCCACCATAAGCAACTGAGAAACACTTTCTGCACAAGCTACATTAAGCCTCATGGCAATTATTGCTATCTTGGCTGATCCATTCAAAACCATTTCTCCACTTAATTCAAAAACCTAAAGCTCTTCCTTTTCAGGCTGCATATCTTGCCTCGTGGAAGGCCTGTTACCCCTATAGTCATGGTCAGAATCCAGGTACAGATGCAACATGATCGATTAAAGTTACATAAACACAATGTTAGGTTATAATCACTCTGATTATTCCCACTTTCTGCTGGGCCAATACATGCCTGGATACTGTGCTAGACCTACAGGCAGCACTGAGCCTATTATAAAAGTGTGTGGTCACCATTTTTAGACACTAAAATTTTGTATATGAGATGATCCTACCTGCAGTTCTTCTAGTGTCACCACCTCTAGTCTGGGCACGTATTTAAAATGTTTATTTTTACATTTTGATGATAGCTCAGTTTGCAAAGAAATTTAGGATTTGTTGGGTTTAAAGGTACCATATGTAACACCTGAAATGAGAAGAGGGCTTGGGAAATAAGACTGATTTCAGCAGAGATGGCTGAGGTTCGTCACCTCAAAAATCATTCTGGGAGAGTGAATACTTAGCATTTTTCACAGTACTTGTGAGATCTTTGTTTTGCTCCGGACAGATTCAATAATTTTCAAACTATAGTCAGTTTATTGTCTGAAATGATGCCTCGAACCCGGAATCCTGCCTGTTATTTAGATTTTTGGGCAGGGTGCATCTCCAGGTAACACAGATACCCAGCACTTGGGAGACACTTTTGCCACATTTACCCTGCACCAGCCATGAGCTTCAGACATGTGCTCGGTCCTCTCGCTGCCCTTCCAGTCCTCTTCAGAGCAGAGAAGCCTTCCCAACCTGGGTGGAAGCAGGCAGCCAGCACAGCAAACCCAGCCCCATACGCAGCCACCCTACACCCATGCTGTCCCTGCCTGCGGCAGTTAAATAAATGGATGCTTTTTATCTCCTGGCCTTCACTGAGTTGAATACACATCCTACAGTTAGCTGTTATTTGTATTTCCTTGCAGCGCTAGTAATCTGTCGTTATGCATGTCGGCCACTGTGATGTATAAATGTGTTATAAAAGCTGGACATTGCTAGAAATAGGACATCTGAGCTCTTGAACAGGTGAAATATTTGATGCTGTGGAAGGAGTGCAAACCCCAGTAATACAAATCAAGTGGCTGTTTTTACTGGGGCAATGAAGTGCAAATATTTGTTATTTATTTCGAAATCCAACTTGTATTTCATACTCCAAAGTTAGCAGATTCCTTCAGATAGTCATAATGATTTTGCTAGAAAGAAATCTACCCTCTGAGCTGTCTGACTCTACAGACAAATGCTGCACAACTGAATTCTCCATTCATAATCTGAAGGTTTTCTTCTGCAGCTATAAGTGTTGTCTGGGATCTGTGTGAGAGGCTGCATGACCCCAATAAGCTCAGTGGCCAAGGAGTTGGGAAGCTCCTGGCTGGGCTGGCTCTGAATGGGAGCGAGTTGCCTTCATGCCACAGTCCCACTGTTCAATAAGACCTGAGCCAAATATTTCTTAGACACAGGGGGATTGAGAGATGGGACCAGACAGACCTCAGTCCTCAAACCATTTGGGAATGTGCTCACGGGGCTGAACAGAAACATTGCACCCTAATTCTACTCAGGCAGAAGTAGAGTAGCATCACTTGACCTTCTGCTCAAGTCTTCAGGTGAATGCTCCCACTCTCTCCAGGCAAAATTTTTTAAGAAGATGCTGGGTGAATTTCAAGTTTTAATTACACCTGAGAATCTAAAAAAAAAGAGTGGAGTTTAGTTTTAATTTCAACTTTAAGTGAAACATTAAAGACCGGATAATTTTAAAGCAGTGATAAACAAATAGCTAGAAGAAAAAATGAAATGCTGATACAAATTTTAGCAGCCAATAGTTTTCAGAAATTTGCCAGCCTCTTCAATATTACTATCTAGTATGGGTCTAAAGATGTTAATAGCTCTTTCACCATGACTGGGATATCCAAACATCTAAAAGAGGATCAAATGTTATCATGCTGATAACTCTTTTTTCCTGTAGCCAATAGTTCTTCCTAACGAAAAGGATGATTTGTTGATTAAATCGCTATTCATTTGAATGTATTCCTGGGAAATCAAGCCTCTAGTCCATAACAGTGACAGGTCACTGAAAGGTGGCTTTCATGTTCTAGAGCACTTCACACCTTCTAGGTCAGGCAGTCTTGATGTGCATCCTTATGCAAAAGCTTCCATAGAACATTTTACTTCACTCCTTTCCTTAGTGCCATTAAATTTGATAGCAAAACTGATTCCACCCTCTTTATATCAGTAACTATATAAAGGTAGGTTAGAGCACATGGTTTTAATTTAGCCTTTAGTGGTTTTATTTGGCAGGAGAAAAAAACTGTTGAGCACTAACCTTGAATTAGAAGCTGACCTCTGAATTAGTCAGCCTTTTTCTTGTAAATGCATTTTGTGGAGTATAAACATGAACCATCTATTTACATAACGTTAGTGACAGGCAAATTATTTCTTACAAGCATTAATGCTGGAAATCCCAAACACTCCTTCCTTGATGGAGAATGGTTTATAACTCATGAGAATAATCTCTCTACCAAGCAACTGCAACCAGAAAAGTCTGATCATTTTCCAGATTTAGGATTTCTCTAGTATTTCACTAAGAAACCCTCCTACGGTTACTGGATCATAATTATAAGCTACTATAAGGTCACCTCCCAGGGTGCATGTGGAAAGCTCTTGACTGCTGGTGGTGGTGGTGCAGCCTGCTCCTGCACCACAGTGGTTTTATCCACTGTGCT
Organism: Athene cunicularia; assembly: GCF_003259725.1. Lineage (NCBI taxonomy): Eukaryota > Metazoa > Chordata > Aves > Strigiformes > Strigidae > Athene > Athene cunicularia. The sequence goes on along the minus strand of NW_020799097.1, from coordinate 49,889,334 downwards.
ACAGGAGACGTCGTCGTGAAAGAGCAAAGAGCAGCCTGAGCCTAGCTTGGCACTGGGGAGCCCCGGTGATGACAGGTACCGGTGATGGCCCTGAGGGATGTCAGTCAACAGCAACCTGATGGTATGCCTTAGCTTCTCCACCTCTCCCATTCCTGGTCTAGCAGGAAGACGAGGGCAGCAAGGTGATTTCAGTCCTCCTGAAGCCAAGATCCTCCTTCAACCAAGGGATTCTCCAGCAGGTCTGCAGCCCACCTCTGCTTTCCCAGCTGGAGCAGCACAAGAAGGCAGTAGAGCAGACTGGTGGGCTCTGCCTCTGGTACACGTATGCAAGCACTGCATCCTAACCAAGCTCACTTTCAAAGGATTTTAGCTTTTTTTCGCACATCCAGGGAAAATGAAAGTCAAGGAGTGACACCAGCCTTTTGAAGTGCCATTGTTTCTTTGGCTGTGAGCTTTGTTATTCTTAAGAATAAAGTGGACATATGATGAAAAAAAAATCTTAAAAAGATACAGAGCATTTGTGTGGAATATTCTGCAGGCCACAGCAGCATTTAGCAGGTTTGCAGAGGCGGAAAAGTAACTTGGTTCATTTTAGTTTATTTTTACCGACTTTAAAGAGAGAGTATTTTGTGGATGTCTCAGCTTTTTTGGTTTTATTGTTGTATAAACAGCAGAACATCCTTTCTTTTTTTGAAACTGCATTTTCAGAAGGTAATTTTTTTTTATTATTGCCATAGGAGTACGTACCATAGCATAGCACTTCTACCTTGCTCTGAATTTTTGGCATGCCCTGCCAAAATATGCCATAATAAGTCTCTAAATTAAGTTGGTATTTTTTATGCTCTCAGCAACAGCAGGAAAGTACTCTGCTCTTTGCTGTGTGTTGTTATTATTAGCTCCCCCATGATCGAATTCCAGCCTCAGGCACTGGTTGTGTGATGGGGCCAAGCTCTGATGGCAGGTTTCAGCCCTTGTTTTGTCTGGCTGCATTTGCCCTACCTAATTCATGAGAGGATACACAAAGACTGGGCTGAACAGAAGGGAAATGCACAGCCATTTTAGCTACCCTCAAATTACGACTTACAACTTGCCCCCGAACTAGACTAAAGTGGGTTCTGTTTAACATAAAGGGTGGGAAGAGTTTTGCTCCAGGCAGAAGTTTATCAGCCCCAGCACTATCTCCAGTAGGTGGGAATAAGAATCAGAACATCTGAGGGCTTCTTAGATAACCAGCAGCAGACCAGTTCCCAGGGCCCAGCACTGTTTTGCTCACTGGCATTCTCCATGGGAGTACGTTCTAGCCGTTTATGCCGGAAGGTTTTTGGGAGTCAGGCTGCAGGGGGCATGGATGGTGTTTCCTTGTTCTTCAGTGTTGCCAAACACTCAATTCAGAGTGATCCTTCTTCCATCTTGGGCAGTGTGGAACCTTTCCCAAAGGTTTGGCACAAATACTGTCACTCACCACTAATAAAATAAGGCAAACTCTTGCCCTCCCATCAGGGGAGGGTGTTGGTGAGTCCCAGCTGAGGATGTGATCCATTCCTCCTGACAAACAGCCAGAGACGTCCAGCAATGTCCATGCAATGACTCGTAGGGAGAGGGCAGGAGCATCAACTCCTGTGGGTGTATCTCCTGCCTCTTCAACAAGGCTGGGGCTGACAAAGCTTGACCTTTCTCACACCTTCTTCCTCTGGTGGTCTTTGCTGTGCAGCAGAAAGGTTGTTGTGCAAATAAACCAGATCCTTTCAGGACCAGAAGCCAGACCAAGGGGTCACATGCATTCACTACACTCATTTATATTAATTTTGCTCACTCTACTCATTCTGGTCAGATATGAAAGCAGTGTCACTTCACAGGTAGAAAAAACAATTCCTCCATCTCATTTTAGGATGACTTTCTGGGAATGTAGCTCTGTGAGGCTGAGGCACGTGTCCTTCTGAGGCAGGAGAAGATTTCTGATCTTCACCACAGCCTGTAGAAGTTCTCTGGCCACCTTCTGAAATCCCCAATCCTGGGCTTGGACATACCTGGGAAATAAAGTATTGCTGCCTATTTCTCTTCAGTGTGCCGCTCTTGAGCTATGCAAGGAGGCTTGCTGGTTGCATACTCCTCTTCTGCTCAAAGAGCTCCTTCTCCAAAGCAAAAGATTTGAATGGAGATTTTAATGTGATTAAAACACAGACCTCTCTGAAAAAGCCTTTGCCTGGCCCATAAAGAACATTTCTGTTTCAGGATAAATTACAGATCACAGAAGAAAAGTTTTCTAGGCAGTTAATGATAGAAACAAACAACAGGAAAAGTTATTGTCCTTTGTCTGGCTTGGTTTGTGTCCAAAAATTAGGTGTTTTGCTTGCTCTGGTTTCCAGTGGTAAGATCTCTTGCACCATCTATGTTCTTATATAGGAGTTAAAGAAGAAGCCTTGGCAAGAATCTCTCAATCTCTCTCAGTGGCACCATCATTAACAGAGCATTTTTGATAGTGGATCGATTTTTCTAAGCTAAGGAAATGAGGCATCTTCTTTATGGTCCACACAAAGAGCAGGATCATGGCACAGGGTGGGCATCAGGTGAGCTGGAGCTTTTTGCTGCTATGGTTCTCTCTCAGCTTTGGAGGCCAGTGGTTCCTCCCAGACATCTCCATAGCCAGCACACAGCTGCCACCGGGCTGCCCTTCACTTGTCTTTTGCTCCTTCAGGTTACAGAACTTTGGATTGTCTTCCAGCTCTGTGGTGGGCAACTCTGACGACAACTTATTTATGTTCCTGTTGTCTATAGAAACCTCTGATTGGGTTCCTCCTGGCGTGGTTTAACACGCCTACTGCCTGCCAATTTTTTTTCTTTTTAATCCTAAAAGCCTTTCTGTTGCTAGATGGAAATTTTTCTGCCTTTCAGATATAAAGTGACTAATGAGATACATTTCATAATTCATCAGCTATAGCATAGTAGTTGTTATTATCATATTTCAGTGTCCTTTAAATATTACCAACCTGCACTGGAGGGATGGGGTAGTATGTAAATTGTACATAATAAAGAAAGTAGGGGGAATTCTCTGTTCTTTGATAATCACATTTTATAAGGTTAAGAAGGTTTATTACACTGGGGAGATGAAGTTAAAAAAATGTTGTGGGTTTTTTTAACCAGTGTTTTCCAAGAGATGAATGAATGTCCAACCGCAAACATGAGGTGAAATTTAGATTCCATAATACTTATCCTGCTCTGAGGCAGGTCTCCTGTCACACTTTTATGTTCACAGGCTGGGAGCACATTTTATCCCATCCCAGCTGATAGCTGCTCTTTTTCCACCTCCTGCTCCTGCCTCCTCCAATTCTGTATTAACACACAAGACAAAACATCAACCCATAGGAAAATGAATGGAGAAGAATTCATGGGGATGAAAAGGAGGAGTGGACACTGACACTGGACAACATCTAGGGATAACATCGAGTGTACATCACGGAAAAAAGTGATGATGCCATTTAAATCAGTAAATGTAATTGCAATTTTTGTCCTTTAAGGATCTGATAACAAGTCTTTATGCTACTTAGATTCACTCTTGGTCACTGGAGTCATTGTCTCACAGGTGGGATAGTTCTAGTTCCTGAAAACCTGTAGCGGCCATGCTAAGAGAAACAGGCTTAGAAGATTAATCTGGTGGTTTAACAAAATAAACTATAAACTATTTCCACCTCTGCAGGTTCATGGATTCTAGAATAAATAAGATTAACATCCTTCTTGGCTACTCTGGCAAGTGTATGTGAGACACACAAAAGAGAGTCCAGCTCCATACCAGGGAGCCCATCATGCTCCGTACTGCCACACTTCACCCATTTTCATATTTTTAAATGCTCCATTGATTGATAATTTCAAGGCATATATGTGAGAAACTTGTATTACAGACATTTGTCTGTAAAAGTACATTTAGAACACCAGGCAATTTAAGTTAGATACAGTGCAATGGTTTTTTGGTAATAAAGACATAAGGCTTTTGTTAGTATATTGAAGATGCTACAGAATAAAGCTCAGTTATGATCAGAGATATCTTGCTGGTTCTGTTATGCCTTCTTACACAATATTTGTAAGTGAATTAGCAAAATGGTTTGCAAAGATTTCTCTTGAGCATTTGGTCACTCTTGTTAAAGCGATACCAAGAGGTCTCTGTAATTCTTAATCATGCCCTAGCCTTCCAGTTGAAGGTAACATTTATTTATTTTAACTGATAATAATGAAGAGATAAAAGAACTTTGACCCAGGTTTTGATTTAAAAAACAACAACAAAAAAAAAAGTATTCAAATCTGGAAGAACTTTAGATAGTCAAATAAGACTAGAAAGAATATACTAAGAATTGTGAAGTAAGAAATCTTTATTTTAGTATCATGGAATAGTTTGGGTTGGATGGAACCTCTGGAGCTCATATGGTACAATCCCCTGCTCAGAGCCGGGCCACTATTTCAGGCTCCTCAGAACCTTGTTCAACTGAGTTTTGAATATCTCAAAACCCAGAGATTTTGGTTTTATGTGTTCTCTTATTCAAATAATTTGCAAAGAAACAATTCACTGTCATTGCCTGACAGTGTAGGAATTTTGTTTTTAATGGCAAATTTTTGTTTTTCTTTGGGATTTCTTGACACATCTGCATAGCAAAGAGAAATAAAAAATTCACCATTTTTACTCCTATAGAAATAAAAGCATAGAAAAAGTCAAATCTCACCATTATTTTTAACAGAAAAAAAAGAAATTATAATGACTCTTAGGTGTGGAAAATACATTTCTAGGTATGAATTTGGATATATGAAAAAAAGCTTCTATGCCAGTCATTGGAAAAACTTAAACAAAAGTCCTTAAAATATATTAAATGTACTGAGTACTTCCATAGCTTTTTAATTTTTAAGCTTACATCTGCTTGGCAAAACTGAGTGCATGTCAATGGACCCATTATAATGACTCAAACCTGCATCAGGAAGAGGAGGAGGACTACACAGAGGAAAGCTTTATTTTCTCTCTGTTTTTAAAAATTTGTACAAACCTATATAAAAATACAAAAACATCAAAAAATATTGTTGAAATTTTGAGGGTTTTTATAAGAAACCAACCATGCCAGACCATTCTTAAATTCTGTTTCAAACAAAAGTATCTGGATTAGATTTTGACAGCCCTTTTGTTTGTTTTTATTCAAGTTCTGCAACTGTTAATATAAACTTTTTCTCTTTTTTAACTAAAACATTTTTCTTTTAGCTGAGTGCCCAGCTTCATCTCTGACACCGTATCAATGAAGTTATATTTAACAGCCAGCTTGCATGTTCTGATCAAGCACACAGTGGTCTGCTGGCATGGAGGTCTTATCTGATGCCGTGGTGTTAAAAATCTCATGCTCACATTCTTTCTTCTGACCCTTGGCTGTTGCAACTCCCATCTTCTATGCCACAGAAAACGTGAAGTAAGGGAGGGTCTGCATTTTTGTCTGTACTAAGTTCTCCTGCCCACACACATTTGGAAGGATGAATAAGTAGAAAATTTTTCAACTGTTCAGGCTTCCCATCACATTTATATGTATGGTACTGCCAAAAAAACAGCTAAATTGTGTTTAACCTCTGAAAAGAAAAATTTTGGAGCTTGAACCACCTTTCCCAACAACTTTTCTATACAATTCACCTCTTACAAACTACTATTCTACCCTAAAAATGCAGAGGAATAGATAGGTCTTGAACTGAAGACCAGTTCAAAACATTTTGAAGGCTAGAAAGAGAGAAACAAGGCATGGGACAAAGGCCATCCTATGTGAGAGCTTAAGTTCAACGCTGGACCAAATCCATGACTGCTATGAGTTGTCCCAGCTCCACCGACTGTTTAAGCATGGCAGTTCCCACAGACTGAGAGTGCAAGTCACCAGCACTCTAATCTGGGGGCTGGTAACCAAAATGCAGTCTCTGGATCCGATCTTTCCAATGAATTCAGATTCACAGCTTGTCGTACTGTCAGAAAGTTCTGCACGCCCACCTCCTGTGGCAGAGGCAACAAAGTAGGTCTTTGTGTGTGTGTGTCTTTATGTATCCATAGTTCATGATCCAAATTGAATCCAAAATAGTTGGATGGTGTCCCACACCATGCTTGCTTGATGGAGCTGGAGTGGCTTGCCAAGAGCAGTACCAACAGCTGGGGAGCCCAGGATGGTCCGGCTCCCAGTCTGGAGGCCCTGCACCTGCATAGAGGCACAATCCAGAGACCGTGTGAATAAAAAGGATCCTGTTTTTTAAATCAACTCTGGAGGCAGCTGAAATTTGCCTCAGCGAAAGCAAAGCAGGGGATGGCTTTCAGCCCCTACACCGATTCCAGACCACCTCTGCTACCAAAGCTCTGCAGGTCATTCATTTCTTGCAGTATTTTATTCCAGCGGCCATCGGGAAGCATGTGGCAAGTCACTTCTGTTTTACAGGTGGGAGCTCAACTGAACCACACCTGAGAGCAGCGAGGTGGGGACTCGTAGTGTCTTAATGTACAACTGTTCATGTTTGTTTGCCTTCCAGCGCTGCTTGCAACCCAAGATTTCATTTTAACTGGTATAATACGCTTGCATCATTAACAACAATTACCAGTCATTGTTCCATTCGGATTTCTCTTGCTAATTAGATTCACGCCAACAATCTGTAAGACCCATAAACCTAACCCCAAAAGGAGTATCTTCCCACAGTGAACAGAATATAATATGAATAATCAATTTAATAATTGTATTTGACTTAGCTTTTCAACAGCAACATGTTTATCAACAGGCTGCCAGGGTTCCCCGGTGGGAGAGTCCCGCTCTGCTCCGAGCTGCTCTCGCAAGAGGAGCAGGAGTCCTCCCGGCTGCTTTGCCAAACCTTCAAATGCTATGTGGGCCTTACACAAGCTTTAAGAGCCTCCACTTTTAATTCTTGGGGTTTTGCACGGGCATCCAGCTCTTCTCTTTCTTATTTACTCTTCTCTCACACTCTGCCTTTACCTCTCACCCCTCTCTTTAGAAAGGCATCAGTGATGGAGACAGTATTAGCTCCTAGGGAAGCTAAAGAAATTCAGGAATGTAACCACGCAGCCCTCTGGAAAGGAGATGGCCCTGCAGCCCAGTTTTGACAGCCCCGAGCACCTCTGCTCCCCTTGCTGACCTGAGTATTTGGGCTACAAACCTGGGCTGGAAGTCATTGCTTAGCAACTTGCTGGGCCTTATCTGACAGCCCCCAGCAACAGCCCCTCTCCAACAGTGTCTCCAACAAAGGCGGCAGTGCAGCTTCCAGACCCGGGTTGCTCTATGTCTGACTGGCTTAATGCATGGCCAGAGGGTCAGGCTCTGTTCATACCTGTTTGTTTAGGTTTCATCTAGGGCCCTTCTGCAAGTTCCCTTCTCCACAACGCATTACAGAAAAACTTCTGGTAATTGCAAGGCAGAGCAAGATGCAGTTTTATCACTCTGGCTGTGAATTGTACAGACAGGCAGTTGTTCTTACTCGTTTTTCAGTTGCTTTTCCAAGCTTTGAGGAAAAATATTAAAACAAATGTAATTGCACACAACTGTAACTGCTCCTGATGGCATGCCATCGTTGCAGTGAGACCTCTGGTGCTGTGGCACAGCTTGCACCTGGCTGCAGCGTGAGGTGCTGCTGGAAGGGCTGGGGTAACTCCAGGACAGAGGGTGAAGCGTTACACCAGGGCTTCATTTCGTACCAAAGCAACGGGACATACCACTGAGCTGGCCCAGCCTGGCCTTTCCCCCCTCCTCTACCCCACTTCTACACTTGCCCCAGGGGTTGCTTTTGCCCCTAGTTCAAAGAAAATAAATGTGAGTGTGCATGTAGCAATGTGGGCTGGCCTTAGGCTAGAGCAGCCCTTGTGCAGACAGCGTCTGGATACTTGAGGCCAAGACTGCAGGAGGCTGTCTGCTCCATCAAACTTCATCCCCATCACCACATGCATGTGCTCTAGGACCTTCCCAGGGCCTCCTGGGGGAGAGGGTCCCTGGTCCCCTGGCCTCCCTTGCAGCTCTTGTCTGCAGCTGCTCTGCTGTTAATGCAACTTTCCCAAAAGGATGGGCGGGAAGGGAGGAGAATCGATCCGAGCCGTGTATGTTGGCACTAATATTTCCTCATCTCAACTGGAAATAGATGCAACATAAGGATCAAGCTGGCAGCACACAACTCTTCTATGATTATCTAATGCTGATTTTTGTTTTTCCTCAGTAATTCTCGAAACTGATTCACTCCCTGTTAATAGCAAAAGCCACCTCTGACACCAGTTTTCACCTGCATGACTGTCTTTTACTTGAATGTCATCCTTCTTCTATTACAGCCGTTCTTCAGGTGTCCCACTCATCCTGCCTGGCCTCCAAACCACCTCTGTGCCAGCAACTCATCACAGCTTAGTGCAGCACTTTTCATCCGCACAGTGCTCGCATGGGCCAGGAGTGTACCATTAATGCAAACATTAAAACAAAATTGGTCCCAAAACTCCTATTTGAAGAACACTCCCAGATAACTCCTCCTGGCCTGAGATCTCCAGCCGCAGCACTCATTGCTCCCTCTTCTTACCAACAATGCATTTCCCCTGATAATCTATTTTGTCTCCAGCCACATCAGTTGTTTCACACTTGACATCATAACAAGTACATTAAAGTAGTCTAGATAAAGGAAATCTGGCAGATATCACCTGTCTGAAAAAATAATTGTTTTATCAAAGAGAACCATCAGTTTAGTCTGGCAGGATGTACCTTTAGTTGCATTTCATCCCATTTTTGATGTGCCTTTGCATTTTTAATCAACCTTCAAGGCATGTTCTAAACCCCCACACACCAGTGAGATCAGAGTTACAAGGACAATGGTTGGCTGGATTGTTTTTTAACCCTGTGCAACCAAGCGCATTGTAATAGATATTCCGCAGTCACGGTGTCACTCACTGACTTGACAGATGTATAAAAACAGTTGTTACTAGACATGCCACCTCACATGCTGGTCTTTCCAGAACTCCTGGACAGGCATGACCTGTCCTCAAGAAAAATGCAGCCTGCTCTTTGAGCTTTGCTTCCCCACACTAGAGATTCCATTTCCATATCCTTGTTCCCATTAACCAGCCTGCTTTTGCCCCTAGGATTTGTCTTCCTTAAACAAGAACAGAGGTAAAATACTCCTTTAATTTTAGGCTATGCCTAAATTATCTTTAATCTCATTTACTGCACAGCAGCCTGATTCTGCTTTTCTTCCTCTCTTACATTGAGATTTGAAGAAGTTTTTCCCATTTCTTCTGGAAAACTTTGCAAGTTTCAGCTAAGGTCTGCTTTTGTCAGTTATCCTGGCATTTCTTGACCTCTAAATGATCAGGTCCTTTTTCTGCAGCCTGTGAACCCAAGTGTCTTCCCAACAGCCTTTGCAAGGCTCCCCAGGACTAACCAGAGGACTGAGCGCCACGGACATGTGGAACGAGCAGGCAGGCTGTGGAATCCCTCACCTCCAGGCCTCTGCCTGTGCCTCCCCTGCACTCAAGCCTCCACCTTCTCTACTGGAGCCAGGTTTGCTGAGAAACATCCCTCCACTTTATCAGTTTGCCCGTTGGCAAACTGAGTCTCAGATGCATACGTATCTGTGTTTATTCCCCTATTTGCTTCAAACAGTGAGAGCTACTTAGTTCAAAGCTCTGCTCTGTGACTAGATCCCTAGTAACTTAATTGCACATCAAAACAACATCACCTTGTGCTGATGAAGACGTTTGTTGGTTGTCAAATCCAAGAATATCTGGGCCCTACCACTGCTAGCTTGAAGCATCATTGAGTAATGCAGTCTCCTCAGATTGCTAAAGCACTCAATGAAGATATGAATGATTTCCAGAAGAGTTTTTATCTCAGCCAAAAACATGAGTAGCAGCTAAAGAAACAAAAACAAAGCATATTTCTGACCCCACAGCTTTGCTCCTGCTGAGTTTCAGAGGCCGCATGTGACCATCAGAAGTGCAAAAGCTTCTCAGCAAAACATTGCTAGAAACTTCTATGCCATGAAGTGTGTGGTTATCAGCCTGAGGTGTTCTAAGGCATGGCTGAAGATGGTCCTTGTTACCTGGAAGACAGAAGTGGGCCAAGTCCAAATGGTGTGGAAGAAGATTTTCCTTGACCAATCTCTCCAGTAGAGACAGGTGTGCGTTGCACCCTCTGCACAGATGACTCTCTGGCCTTGCCTGCGTGAGGCTGGGATCAGTGTCAGGAATTATTCTCTCAAGATCTGTTCTTCATTTCATCTAACCTCATCAGTTACCTCTGCCTTCCAAATCCTGCTCGATGTGTCAGCTTAGCAGTTAAAGAAAAATAATTTCCCCTTCCAAGAGCAGACACATCACAAGTGCTGTTGTGAAGGAGAATTTATAGATTCTTGTTTGCTATTTGGTTACACTTTTGAAAATATTTTTGACAGAGAGTGTCGTTCTTTAGTGCCTGAGATGGGAAGCTGGGCTGTTCGGATGCCTGCTGATGGTTCAGGTCACCGACAACTCAACAGACCCTCCCTGCTCAGTTTGGGGAAGACGCACAAAAATCCTCTATGGGCAGCTCCCTGCATGGTGCAGCACTTTCCAGAGTGAGGAGAGTGAGAGAAAGAGTTCAACCATAGAAAGACCATGTTTTTAGGCAAAAACACAAGCAGGGTGTTGTTTTCAGACAGACTGGTGGGTAGCCCCAGGCTGCCCCAGGCCAAGGGGTTTGGTGACAGAAGGACAGGTGGGAGCCAAACATCCCTGTCCTTTCAGAGCAGTTTCTTTTTCCTCTTCACTCAGCCCCTTTTCTGCAATTTTGAGAACAAGCCATGTGTCAGAGGGCTTGATTGTGACTGCAGCCCAAAGGAGCCACAGATGCACCCTGCAAACATACGAGGACTGAAGAAGCTGCGAAGTCAGTCTGTGTGCCATACAGCACGCCCTATAGGATGCTACAGGCAGCATTCAAGTAAAATCTGTGAGAGGTTATCATTTTGCTAAATCCTGGCTTTAGCAGAGAAACCTTAGCAGGGCCAGCTCCATGGCTCTTGTTCTGTGCTCAGCAGCCAGATGTGAAACAACAATTCCATTGTGAAATGTCGTGGGTCTACTGGGGAGCGAAAAACCTGTCAATATTGTCTTCTGGGTGCATCGAGTCATGATGATTTTGCTTGACTGCATGCCTGGATGAAGCAACAGAGAACACAAACAGAGACAAGGCCAGAGCTTGCCTGTGCACTACTTTTATCTTCCTGCCTTTGCAGCGCACCCATTGCAGCAGCGTCTAGGGTGATAAGTCCCTCTCTTTACAAAACAGGAAGACCGTGGGCTGGTTGGCTTCTCTGATGAGCTATAAATTACATGGGCTTTACCTGGCTCCTTGCCTGTGCTGTACGCTAGGTAAGGCAGGTGCTAATGGAGGGTGCTGCAGTGGCCAGTGATAGGATAATTACTGTTATTGCATTAGGATAGAATAGCTGAGACTTAAGAGCTGGAGGGAAAAAGAGTCCCAGGAACTGGAGCACTGAAGGCATTGCTAGCTGCACGCACACAAAGGCGACCGACCTATAAATAAGCTGACCTCTTTGTTCCAGTAAAACGGCACAAGAATTAAGGTTCAGGAAGAAACTTAAAATGCATGACTAAACTTGGCATAGCTGAGCAGACCTATTGACACCCTTGTGGCCCGAAGGCATTTCTGCTCTCTGAGCCTTTCTGCTCACCTGGGAGAGCAGCTGCTGGGGGTGTCCCACTGGTAGACCTCCTTACTGGGAGGGCTGCGGGGGGATGAAGTTAATTACTGCAGGTAAATGAGTGAAAGCACCCTGCGAAATTTTGAGTGGGACTTGTCAAGAATACCTAGAGTTCAGTGAAGTACTCTTTCTCTGGTAAGTTACAGCTAAAGAAAGAAACCTCTGTTAACCTTGGTTATCTGATAGTAGTTAGCAACCTGAAAATGAAATGCTGACATGTAAAGCAAAAATATTAGGTAAAGTGTTAGAACATAAGCCTAAGAAATGTAGCCCAGAAATTTGCCAGTAAAACAAACCCAAAACAAAACAGGGGGGAAAAAAAAAAAAAAAAAAAGGTCTTGATGGTTGCCTGAGGTGGGGAATATCACCATTTACAAGTATTTTTTTTCCTAGTTCTTGGTCACAGAGACTTACAAAATATACATCTGAAAATTATTTGTAAATGTAAACAGATAGTAAACCTTCCTAGCTTTTGCTTTTTATCTTTGCATTAGAGAAAGTAAATAACTATTTTCCTGGTGTTGGAGGTGGGGAGCAGACCTGGAGAGGGTGCGTGGCTGACCCAGCATCACCCACTCCACCACCAGCTCCTGGCCCCCTGTGATTAGGAGCCACAGCAGATACATGTGTGTCAAGGAAGACATATACAGGGTGGGGTTAGGAGCCATTTTGTTGCTGTGAGAGTGAGGATTTGGTAAGCATCTTTGAGACCAGTATGGTGTCAGACTTGGTTGTGTGCCACTGGGTTAGCAGCTGGCTGGAAAAGCAGTAATTCAGCATCCTTCTTCCCAGGTGAGAGGGAAACAATAGGATGCAAAGTGATCTGCCAGAAAGTTTGCAGTGGTCATTTGAGCAACTGCAGGGGCCCAGGCACTCTCATTTGTGCTGTGAACACCTGGAGAGCGAGCAGCTCTCAGGCATGTACCCGTCCCTTTTACCTTCACTGTTTTTTGATGTATCCAGGGACAGTGAGGGTGAGTAAAGAGACACATTCTCTTCATATAACTACTTATCCCAACCCACAACACCTTTCTACTTCATCAGCCTTCCCCATGCTTCGCACGTATACATAGCCCCTAAAGCAAGCACTTTAAAAAGACTGGAAGTGTAATGCAAGTTTGCATTATAATTTTTCCTATGCAGTTTAGTCATTAGTTACTATGGAGCAATTAAGAACTAACAGGTCTAGCAGAGACAGCTGGTGTTTTCTGGTTGCTTTTTCCAAGCTCCCAGGACCACTTCGGCTGATCTTCTGGACGGCACTCAGCCCCGTCACAGAGTATTATATGGCAGAAACTTCGTGGCCAAATATTCTGCAGTCCCACATTGCGTGCATCCTGTGTTTACACTGTTTCATGCTGGGAGCCACGATATTAAAAGCCCTGCCATCCGCCTGTTTCTCATGCTCCTCCCATGTGCATCGCCCTGGTGTCCCAAAGAGCCGTCAGGCTGCAGAAGAAGCCAAGAAGCAAAGTTCATCTTTTTGTGCTGAGGTAGCGCAGTGCCTGGCACGGCTATTCCTGGCCCTTGACTCAGGGCGCAACCATCTTCAAAGTAAATAAAATGAAGAACATATTTGGGCCCATATTTGACACTTGTATTCCAACACCACTTGACATTATATAAACCATACGGATCAGTATGGTAGTTATTTTGACTAATCTGTTTAACAATAATTTTACTTTAATCAGTTTAACAGTAATTTTATTTTTTTTCAATATTTATTTAGCTTACCAGCTAGAAAAAAAGGTCCCTAATTTCTTCATCTGATTTAACTGATGTTCCCTGACAGAACAAAGCTAAACTGGATAAGACAGTAAAAACTGTGCTGGTCTTCTTCATCTTCAGTTTGCATCTCTTTTAATAAGTCCTGTGACTGTCGCAGAGCCAGGGCACATCTTACATCTTGCAGACAAACTGGGACCATACGTGGCTGTGTAACCTGGGACAAGAAGCCAAGAAACACACCAAAACAATAAGTGTTGACACAATAATTAGCATAGCATATTGATTCTCAATGCAAATTACCTCTTCGTACATTGTGAAACACTTCACAGTTTCAGAGGACTTCAGAGGAGCCTGTGGTTTCTTATAGACACCACAACAATTAAATACATGTCTTCAGTTGTATTGAAATAAATACAATTCTGGGTGAAGGATCATAGAAAGACATATGCACATTGTGCCGATAAAAACGCATGGGATACATCGACCTGCTATTTTCCCCCCCAATAAACATGCACATAAATTATATCCCTGAAGAAGCTCTCAGGCTATGCGTATTTCAGACCTACTTAGAAGAGCTTTTTGCTTTTTCTTTGAAGGAAATGGTCTCTACCTTGTGTCACCTCGGCCTTGTGCCAAGGGAGAGAAGTGGCTGCAAGTTGAGGGACTGAATAACAAAGTTTAATCCTAGCCCAGTACTCCACTTGTCTGGAAAGAAAAGTTCACTTTAGCAAAACCTAAAATAGCCTGGCTTTCAGAGGAATTAATTTTTCAAGCTCAGTCACAACAAGTGTAGGGGAAAAAATGAACTCTCACCATTTACATACAGTGGAATCACATAGAAACTCTGATCCTGAAGTCTAACACATGGAAAAGCTTAAGTGAAGCAATGCTGTAACTTGCTGCCCAAATTAGTTCACATGCAGCTCTCACTGCCAACATTTAAAGGCTTTGTGAAATGCTGAAGTGTAAAGGGTAGCACTGGCCCTCAAGTCCAAAGTCAACTGATATTAGGAAAGGGTGAAATAATTTTATGGCTGTTAACAACACGAACGACCCTGTGAGCCAAAACAAAAAGCTGCCAGCCCTCATGCTGCAGAAAGCCCCAGAGTCACCTCTGCAAGGAGGAAGAATCCTGCTCCCTCCACAGACATACTGTAGTGTTGCAAAAATTAGCTAACTACCTAAATTGCAGGCTGAGGGGGCAGAGCTGCCTATAGTGCTGGAGGCCCATCCCTTCCAGAGACAAATCTGACACCATGAAGCACCCACCAGGACACCTAAGTTTAACTGGAGATTCAGGTACATCAGAGCAGCGTGGTGAGTCCTATGAAAGGGAGCCGCTTCATCACAGTAAAATTTTAGGAACAAGTCACCATGATCTAATGGAAGGCCCTGAGGTTCACCAAGAAGACCAAGAAGAGCTCATACATGATGTCTTTCCTCTTTCCTCCAGTGATGCCCTTCGTAGGCTCTTCACCTAGCTATTGCCACATGCTAATGCTACCACAGCCTCTTGATGAAAAACACCAGCTTGCAAGCATATTCAAGTGCTACAGGTAAGACTTCTGGGGAGGCTTGAAAAAGGCCATGGAAAGAACCCAACCCCTTCTGAAGAGCTCCAGGGAACAGGAGACACGTGAAAAAAATTTCATCTTCTGCAAAGGCCCTCATGTCAGTTCAGGATCTGTTCAAGCTTCGTTTTCTGCGGGATCAAGTTATATAAGGTCAGACGTTCCCTGTACAGAAGCTCTTGAAACTGTTGGAAGGTTTTGGTCAAGGATGGCAGGACATGTGGATCTCCGTGATCACCCAGTTCCTGTGAGTTTTCATGCAAACGTTACCCTGTACTGTTTTGCATGGGGAGGCATGACCAGAGGGGTCAGGGGTGCTGGCAGAGGACATGGAACTGCATATAGGTTCACTGGGTATTTGTTCCCCATGGCAGAGGAGCAACAGATTACAACTTGAATGATGAGTTACACCTTCTCCAAGGCCAAATCCTGGCCTCCAAATGTGCACATCCAGAGATGAGGGGAGGTCCCAGCCCTGGGAGTGGTTGAGTGGCACCATTTGAAATGGCTTTACTTCTGGTCCAAGTGCAATTCAGCTCCTCCACAAGTCCTGGCTGTTGACAAGAGCTGCCAGCCTTGAAAGTCAACCATAATTGCAGGCTTTCTGCACTCTGAGCGAAAGGGGAGGGACTGGATAAAAAAAAAACACCTTGGGCCTTTGAAACACAGAAAAGGTGTCCGAGTCAGTTCAATAGCCTTTCATGGACTCAATAAAAGGTTAATCAAATCATCCACAATGAAAGCGAGTTTGGCATCCTTGTCCCTGGGGTAGCAGTAATGCAGAATCCTCACACAGATTCTTAAAACTGATGCAATTATTTGGGAAGGGCCTTGAGTATAGGCCTATGGGGGATCATAAAAAAACCCACCCCAAACCCAAAAGACTGCATGGGCAGAACTGCGATAGGAATTTGCACTTTTCCTGCCTATGAACATGATTCATGCAGTTAGCGCTTTGCCAGAACTAATTTAACTCACTTTCTCATTTAAACTACAGGAAAGTGAGTCCAAGTAGGGTCCTTTAACATAAAGGACATCTTTTAACCCAACTTTTGCTCCTGTTGACCCCACCCCCACTCAATGCTATTAAGTGTCTTGAAACATGACCCCAAAATACATGTCTTATCATATTGGTTGGCTTCTCTCGCTATAGCAGCCCTTATCAACATTCAACAGCCCTATTAATGTAGTCCCCTGCAATCAGCAAGAGAAAGTAACACTCCACAGATCTCTGATCCATCCCATCCCAATATCATAGGCCATTTCTGAATGCCAAATCAAGAGCAAAAGCTCTTTTTATGCCAGCAGTTTGCTCCGTTACATCTGGTCTGCATGCCTGTGGTCCATAGCTCTCACAGCTTGCCCCGTGGCAGACCTCTGAGATGCTGACCTAGCGCGAAGCTGCCCTTCCCTGGGATGTGGTGCTGACTGCCCTGTCACTGTCACACTGGGTACCCTCCTATGGCGAGGCTGGGAGAGCCTTGTGCTCATGCCCTGTGTCTAGTTCAGGGGAAGGTTTACATGTATAAATATTATGTGTATCACACTGCTAAGTAAAAACTGCTCCAAAGAGATATTGTAGATTTGCCTTAATCCTATGCTCCATTCTCGGGAGATGTGGTTGAATAAAGGGCTGGCAAACCATTCCTCAATGAACAGCCAGAGTTTTTGTAGAAGAAAGCTGCAGAGACCCAAAGCCTACTGCAAGGAACAGAGCTTCAGGAGTCAAACTGTTCAGGAACTGGGAGATAGACACCCTTACTGGGCACTATATTTGACTTACAGAGAAACCCAGACCCCAGCAGCTGTATCTCCATTCTTTTTTGTAGAGTTATGTTTGCCGTGTTTCAGTCCTCATCACATATATTGACAATCTCTTTACTGCTTTCCTCAGGTTATTTTCAGTTCATGGGTTGCTCTACTTCATTTAAGATTCCCAAGAAATGACAAAATAATGTAAACAAGTGTTTTCAAAACTGTTCGCATCTCCCCTTGTTCCCTCCTGAGGAACAGAGGAGGATGGACTGGGGTGTCCTTGAGATACTGTACTTGATCTTAGGCAAGAGACTGAGAAACAGGGTCGGCAAAAACAGACAGAGGAAGGATATTGCAAAACACCAGTGAAATCTTTTCCCTTGGGATTTTGAGTTTGGTCAGACTGGCAGGAGGTGAGGGGGACAACCTCTCCACTTTTGCTCCACATGAAGGCAGGCTTGTGGGAAGGAAGCCTCTGTTTGCATTTGCAAGCCCTTGGGCAGAGTTTATACTGGGCATGAGAGATTATGGGTGGGTTTTGGGGCACCCACAGCACCCATGCAAAGCCAGGGCACCCTTGGCTTCAGAGTATCCCCAGCACCTCTGCAATGTCAGGACACACACAGCACCTCTGCAATGGTGGGCTGTCCGTGGCGACGCTGCAACGCTGGGGTACCCACAGTATCGCTGCCATGTCAGGGTGCCCAGCTGAGCTTAGGACCAAGCTCTGGGAGCCCCCACCACTGGTCCACGCCTGGAGGACTCCAGCCCAGGCAAGTCCCACCACCGTTCCTCTGGTTACCCTGTCTTGGACCCACCCTCAGCAGCCACCCCCCTTCTGCAGCCCCATCAATCACGGCCTGTGGGGGACAAGAGGTGGGCAAGGAGATATCAGCAGGAGTCGCCAGGGGCGGGGTTTTCCCCCTGAGGCTTCATGGCTCTCTTGCAGAGCAGACAGGTCAGGTAGGAAGACAAACTCTTCTCATACAACTTCTGTTGCAAGACAGAAACTGCAAGGCATGGTTGCTAGCTGTGAAAAATTATCCAGGGAGAAGGTTTCTTTCTGATGAAACGCACCTCCAGATCATCCTGCAGAAATTGTCCTTGCCCTCACTAGTGTTGCCACCCCTCAGCTTTTCAGTTCTAACTTTGACTTTCTTACAAGCTTTTAGGAATGTCTCCACACCAGGCTGACAAGCAGTGTTAGCCTGGCTGCCTTTCCTAAAATGCACAGTTTCAATTAGAAGAAAAGGAACTCTCAAACCCTACCCTAGTTTCACAGTATTGATGCAAACAGTTTAGGTTTTATCGGGGCTTATCAGATATAATTTTGGCTAATCTAGGGTCAGTTTTTATACTCACAGTGTTGGATTGTTATTCTTTAATGTACTGTTTGAAGGTGTTATTGACATATAAAATGGTGAAATGTAGCAGATCTTTCTTGTAAGTATTTAATCCTCATGCGCACAAAAGCGGAGAAGTTCATACGTCCCTGACCATTTCATTTCTCTATTTCCAACATCATTCTCCAATGCCTACAGAATTATTACAGATAAGAAAGAATCATTCTACAGTTAAAAAAATGTACATATGCTTTTTGTGAGAAAGAAGGAAAAAGCAGGTATTTTCATATTGCCTTTAAGGACTTTTACCAGTGCAGGAATGGGCTACACTTGGAACAGTGTGTTAGAGCTCAAAAACATGTATTGTCAAATCGATTCCCTTCTTCTAGATCTAGCTTGCATCAAATTGAACATGAAAGCAATTTCTTAATATTAAACTCCCCCACTTGGTACAGCTGCAATTTGAAAGGTGTAAATTGCTAAACAAGTTTGTGAGGAGACACTTATTTAGCTATTAATTTAGGTAATCATAGGTTCTCAGTGCCTTCTATGTGAAACTGTTCAATTTCTTACCATCCGTTCACATTGTCATCGACAGGGCAATTAGCGGTGATAAAGAAAACTGGAAGAGAAAACTTCTTTCAAAACTTCTGGTCTGGAGGTACACGAGCCACCGTATCTGTCACATGAGCATTCAGTCCACAGAAATACATATTTGTTTGTGTTGAATATAATTTTCCTGGGGAAAAGGAACAAAACCCTCTAACCAGTCACTTTATTAGGATTTTATTGTTGTTTTCAAGGAGTTATTTAGCCGTGACTGGGGAGAAGGCTCTTCAGGAGCCACGCACCCCTCAAGGATTACACAACACACATAGAGCGCAATAGTGTCATTACCACACCTTTGTTTTTTTAAATACACTTCCTCCTGCTTTTAGGTTGGGTCCAGTTATTCATGGGGAGCACCTGGCTCTGTACAAGGAAGCGGTGAATGCTTCTCATTCTCTGAAGCATGCAGCCAGCAAGGAAGGCCAAATTTTACACAGGGCTTTCCCACCAGATCATCAGATGTCTTTTTTTTCTCAGTAAAATGTGGCACATCTTTTTTTGCACGTTCAACTGTGGAGGAAAGGCCTTGATTAAACTAGAGAAGCTAAACCACCTCCCCAAGTGCCTCTAAAACATAACAACATAAAAATCAAAATTTAAATATACCAAATAATCTCAGCAGCTCCTGACAGTCCCTTATGGCACAGGGTGGGCAGGGATCCACCAAGTCCTGCGGTCACTCACCATCCCAGCAGCCTGGGAACTTGTTCTGTGGACAGGTATGGCACCTCATCGTTAGGGGGACACAGCAGATGGGGCACACGGTTCGCAGTCCCACAGCATGCCAGGAGTCCTCAGCATCCCACTAGTCCAGTCAGGGGACAAGTCAACCAGAGGGAATCTCAGGGCAGCCCTTTGCACCATGCTTGTTTGCTCTTGTTTTCATCAGAGACCCTGAGCCACCCACCCCTCAAAACACCAACGCAAGCACAAGGGGGCAAGAAACTAATTTATCACTGTTTGGAAGAGACTGCTCTAGTTTAACTCATAGGTAAGGGCAGTTGTAGACAAAACAGCAACAATGACAAGGAGAGACCCCTGGCAGGTTTTTCTCCAAGTCTATGCTCTGGGCAGGGCAGGCAGATAGGATCTGCAGCACCATAAATCAACTCCCGGCAAAGGGAGAAGAGAAACAGATTGTGAAATGAACTGTAAAATAAACATCTAATGTAAACACTGAACACGCAGTGGTTTGTTTTTTCTGTCTGGAAGCCCAAGTCTGGTACAAGTTATTGGCTGACTATGCTGAGACCCTGCTGGGTGGGGATTACTGCTGGCCCCAGTGCAGGGCAAGAAGGCAGCAGCCGCTCTCCTTTTCCAACAGAAGAGGAGGCTGATCCCACCGTGAGCATCCCTGCTGTCCTCTGGCTCAGGTTTCTGAGCTTCACCCACATTTGCTGGCACGGACTGTCTGGCTCCTCCTGACCCAGAGGGACACCCTCCCAGACACCAGCCTTGGTGGCCTGGCAGCAGTGACAGGGACACCCTGAACAGCTTCAGGCTGCATCTTTCTCCAGGGCCTGTTTTTTTTTGATATGCATGTGCTGACCCAAAGCTGCCTCTCCTTGCCATGCCTTCCATGTCCCTGTCCATGCCAGTCCTGGTGCTCATGGTTGGTGGGGCTTTGCTTCTAGCATCTTCTCCTGGTCCAGCCCATCCTCCCTGCTGTGAGGTCCAACACATGCCCTCAGCAGGGAAAGCTGGCCACCTCTGAAACAAACCTGATCCACTGCAGGGATATCTGCCTTTTCACCTGTATTTATACTTCTGGTCCTTCAGCTTTGCAGGCATCCAACCACGAGAGGGGTCAAGAAATGCTGCAGCATGGGGTGCCCTAAGAGGAGCACTTTCTGCACTGGTTTTCATCAGGAAAAGAAAACATACAGGGCAGGGCATCCTCTCGGAGCTTTGAGTCTCACTGGGAACAGGAGAGCAACTGTTTGCAGTGACATGTGTCTGGAGAATGAATTGGGACAACATGCAGCTTCTCTGGGGTCAAAGGGAGACACTAGAGAGCAAGTAGAAGGAAACCAGACGTCAGACTTTCAGCAGGTGGTTGTACTACATCGATACCTCTCTGGGGTCTGGGGTACATCCTCGCTCATGCATCAACACACCAGGACAACATTACTCAATACCTGTTACACTGAAAATGGGAGAAAGGATAACAATTTGCTACTGTACATAGAGACCTGTGCCTCAGGTATGAAAGGGTGGAAGCCTCTTCACTCTTTTGTTTTGTTTTGTTTTGTTTTGAAAGCTGTTTTAACACTTTAAGGGAAGTCATAGGAGCATGAGGTTAGACAGGACCTCAGGAGATCATCATCCTGCTCTGAGGCAGAGCCAAGGAATCCAGGCAAACATTTTGCTCCCCAAAACACCCTCAATGAAGAAAAGTCCACACTTCTAGGAAATGTGTTAATTAGCCTTGTAGCTAAGAGAACATAACCTACATTTGCTGCAGATGAAACACAGCTATGTTTTCTCCTTAATGGGCAGGAAGGGGGTTTTTTAGTAATCTTCTGTGTAAAGGGCAGTTTGTGTCCCCTCTCAACCTGTTCTAAGAAAATCAGCCTTCTCCCATAAGTTCCTATTCTTGCTGACTCTGTTTATTCTTGTTGCTCTTCTTCAGGCTGGCTCCAGCATCCAGGACTGCCCTGGTGCCACAACACTGCACCAGGAGCTCAGGCAGTTTCCAGCTCATTACTGCTCACAGCACCTTTTTTTCCAGTGTTGCTCCTTGCTCCTCACTTGACGTACATATAGCTGATCTCTCCTTCCTTAGCACCGTGCCATGCAGCTTTGTCTACTGAATGTCATCTGGTTGATTTGCCCTCCCAGTTCCTCGTGGTGGCACATGGTGGCACTCCTCATTCGGCACAAGGGCCTTGCTTAGGGTGTGGGGCAGATGTCCTCCAGCTGCTGGGCTGGCTGACAGACCAGCAGTCAGAGGCTGCTGCCAGCTCTGGGGTTTCCAGGGCCCCATGGCCATGGGCATCCAGCCAAGGCTGGGTGGGGCAGGCGGCACGGGAACCAGGGGACAAGTGTGGCACAAGATTAGGCTCACAGGAGGAGGATAGGGCAGATGGGAGGGGAGATAGCGTGCAGATCCTGCTTTGGAAACGCACATGCGAGAGCTGATAGTTGTTGAAGTGTCTCAGTGGAAAACCAGGTTGTACCTTCACGTTGGTCTTCTGTGGTCATCACCTGTGCTTCTGCCAGGAGGAGGGTGGAGGGGCTGAAAATTGACACTGGGCCAAAAAGTCTGTGGGACACAGCAGAGAAATCCCCAGGGGAAAGGGCCTTTTAGCTGATCGCCATTTCCCAACAGGAGAGTCTTTATCCTGTAATGCCCTACCAAATAAGGTGGAAGGGATGCCACTAAAGATACTGATTTTAACTGGGGAAAGTTATCCAGCTTCCCTATTCAGTTCACACGTTCACCTATGCCTAGTTTTATCATACTTTGAGTTTTGTACATTGATTTTGTGTACAGAAGTTGAGCAGATGCAGTACTTTCACTGGGAGCTGTGCTCTGAGCAAGGCTTAGCTCGTGGCCAGGGTGCGCAGTGTTACAGGCCATAGTTTGTGGATGACTGGCCCATGTGCAGGGTACAAGGGTCCCCAGGGTTTGTTTCAGGTACCGTTATCAGCTGTTGCAGAGCCTGTGCTGAAGACAGACATGTGCAGAGAGATGTAGGGGTCTGTACACTTTTTTGCAGCACAGACCCATTCTCAGATACACAAAATTCAGGAGTAAACTGCTTAAAAACAATAACAGTACTTCAGTAGCTTAGCATAATTAAGATTTCAGATAAGAGGGGCAGAAAAATGAAATTCTTCTCTATCAATTTCTGGCTAATCTCCTTTGTTCAGACCCTTATTACCTTATTCCAGGTGCCAAATTCAACCCACCAAGTAACATTTCTAATACAGCTTCATCCTGAGACTCTTGGCACACAGATGGTGACTGAGACAAGGCCAGACCAAAACAAAGTGTGTGGGCTCTATGTGTGTACAGATATGTTAGACAAGTCACCTTTAGATGGTCTTTCCTCAACCATGAGCTCATCCAATCTGCCTGTATGATAAATTTGACCTTTTAAGTTAGTCTTGAAATGCTGAACATGTGTCTACAGAGTACTGTCAATTATAGCGGAAAAGAAACAGAGAAGCCTTTTGTTAGCTTATGGATGGGGTGATCAGCATAAAATGTTAAAATTCTGTTAACCTTCAAGAGGAAAAGTTATCAGATTCTTGACTCACTGAAGTAGGAAGAATCAGAGTTTTTCAACTTTATTTTGCAGATTACAGCCCAGGGAAGTATTACAGGTCACAAGTGCCAGCACTGTTGGAGGGCAGGCACCACGGCCAACTCTGTAGATAAGTTGTTCCAGGCTGCATCTGGGCCGTACAAAGCTACTTCACAATATCCATTTCTCACAGAAAGACTCGGCAGAACACAAACAAAGAGAGACACTTTTTAAAAGAACGAGGCATTCATTTCTTTCCCATTCCTTTGGCTGTAGTGTTTTGCTTTGAACTGGTGTGCTTGTGTCCCTTTGAGGAGCCATACCTGGTAAGAGGTCCACAAACCTTTTGTACTTATTCTCAGCACTGCATCTCCTGACCTTAGCAGACCTTTGAATACAGCCACCAGTTCACATTGGCTGCAAACTTGCTATTCAGTGTGAAGCAGTGTTCAAGGTTTAGCCTAGGTTAGGAAGAAGGTGGCTGCTTTAGCTAGACCAGCAAACTGTGTCTTCAGACTCAGGCATAGCTTGAAGCTGCAAAAAAAAGAGTGCTTCCTGCTAGCGTAGCTAGAATGGAGCGAGTTGTAGTGGCAAGGAGCTCTTGCCAGATAACGGTGTTACCTGGGTTTCTTGCTTGTACAAAAACATCATTAAAAATAATCATATACTCAACTAACATTACTGACCTCACAAATGCTTTAATACCTGGCCTTAGAAAAACAGAGAATGTAAAAAACTCAGAGAATGAAAAAAAAAAAAGAAAAAAAAAAAAGAAAAAAAGCCTTCTTTTCAAAGAAAGGCTCATGGGGATCCAAAGCTAGGAAGATCATTGCTGACAGCAATGGGAAACACTGGTGACTTCAGACATGGATAGAAGAATGATTGAAAGACACGAAGGTGGTTCAGGTGCCCCCATGGCAACGTATCATTTAAAGGGTAGCATTTTATCAGGCCTTTTTCACATGCCACCTTATTTGCCATTCCTGTATGCTCACATCTCTTGACATTTTCTGTGCACGCACAGAGAAGCCCACTTGGATGGATGGTCCATGAGGTAGGTAAGGCAGGAGCCAGCCCCCCCACTCCTCACACATGCACTTGTGTGGGAAAACCAAACCACGAGAGGCTCCCACTAACAGTAACATCATGTCATCATCCCTAAAGTGCTTTCTCAAGAAGGGAACAAAGCTTTGGTGAGGTAAGGTGAAGAGATAGTGGAAAAGCAAAGACATTCAGGCAGGAGCTTTAAAAGGCTGGAAACGTAGCATCAGAGTCTCAGCCAAGTTTCCCAAGACCCAGCAATTCAGGGCACTTTCTGCAGATGACTTGTCACCTTGTTGTCCTCTAGTGAAAAACGGAGTGAAATGGGCTCACCCTGAAGTGATAGCTACGAATGAGATAGAGACAGGGAAGTATTACTCTAGGGTAACTTCCCATCCTACTCTATGGTAAGCTAGTTAGCAGTGATCATTTGATGACAAGGCAGCCCACCTTACCTGGACCGCAGAGCAAATGCAACTCATTTGTAAAGTGAAGACTCCCTGCACATCCATACCTTACCTTCCCCTGTGCTACCTTCTTCTAGCTGTAGTCCTAGAGGCAGAAGCTTCAGAGCAGACACCTGAGGGCAGCTGTCCTCCCCAAGAGGAGACTTTGATCTCTCCTAGCTCTGAAAGCCATTATAATTTTATAACCGCTCAGGCACAGTAGTTTTGACTCAAACTGTGACTGTTCCATAGGAGTCTGCTAGGCTGAGTGACAGTGCATAGCGAAAACTTCTGTATAAATGAGACAGCCTCACCATAAATCTTGCTTAACAGATGCACACTGAGGTTGATAACACAGTTTGATATTGCAAGTATGACTCTCAAGAGAAGCGTGAATGACAATGGGTTTCATTTAATAAGTAAAAGGACTAAGGGTTTGTTTTGGTTTGGGTTTTTTTTATGTCTTTTATGAATTGCTTTCTAAGCACTGACTTTTCTCCAGGACTTTTTCATCCATGAACTAGTTAATGGCGTACAAACTTGAATAGCCTTAAGAGGAGCCTGTAGAGATTTAAAATAAAGTGCTGGTGAAGTATGAATTTTCTACTGAAACAACAAATGTGACATGAGAGGCTGCCCAGACACTGGGCCTGTTGTTCACAGCAGAGGCTTGGAAAGGCTGGACCTTGCCCTCTTGGAGGTGAATGTGTCAGGAGCAGCATCTTCTGCTGCTCCCCAGGGAGGACCTCCGCGGTGGCTGTGTCAATGAAGTTTTCCTCCACCTTTTGCATTGGAGGTCAGACGTAGAGTATACCCATATTTCTTAATTAGCACTTTCTAATCAACACCATCCTTTTCCAGGGTGGTTACAAACAGAAGGATCCATTGTCCACGCAGCAGATGAAACTTCAGAGAAGTCCCACGTGACACATGAATACCAGAGCAGGTGTTAGCATCTGCCATGCTTCGCTCCCACTTGATCTCCTGCCCATCCTCCTGCCTTGGCACCTGACTGCACCAGCCACAGGGACTTACAGGGCTTGCAGTGGGCCCCAGAGCATGAAACAGAGCCAAAGCCTGATACCCGCATGGTGTCACACACCACAGTTGTCGTCGGAGCAGCCTTAGTGCCCATCAGGTTGTGTGAAGCAGCGTGACATGCACAGCTGGTCAGCACCACCGCAACGCTAATCCTGAGGGAAAGGCAGCACTTGGGAATCACTTTGTGCTTTGAATTCCAGGAAAACTGAAGTTTTAAGGTACCACCTCATAAAAGAGTGAGAATTAAGAGGGAGAATCCTGATCGGCATCATAGTTGTCTTGGAAGTTTGAAAGATTTTTATGAGCTGCCATATATTTTTACTGGTTTCCCCCCATTTCACCACATCATTCATAGTCTATAGATATCTTGAAACTTACATGGCATAATGTAACATCAAAATAATGTTACAACAGTTACCCTCATTGAGGCCAATTGTTCCTACTGAATTGAGACATTTTATCTTGTTTTCTAGATTAAATCGGTTCCTTGATATGTCATCAAAGCATCAAACAATAAAAGCAGGAGATGCATTGTTCTAGTGATTAAATGTTGTGGCACATGCAAAACTACTGGTGTCATTAGCATGAAAAGAAAATCCAAGTGCAAAAATAGAAAATCCAAACCAGAGTTTCTCAATTTTGTCAGACAATTCCAAAGTTTTCTAAAGACGTAAACAGCAGTAAAAAAAAAAACCACTTTTTTTTGTTGTTGTTGTTGTTCTAAAGGGATTTTCTATTTTTTTGTGTTTACATGACAAAAGTATTTTCATTTTAAAAAATTCCACAGGCAGAGCCAGTGGGAAAAAAGTTCTGTGGGCTAGGTTGGGCAAACAGTGAAGCGATGAGACACTGCAGAAATTGCTGGCAGTGGGATGAATCTGCACCAGTGAGAGCGGTATCTAATCCATCTGGCTTGGGCTCCACTGCACTCAAGAAGTCCTCCTTTTGAACACGGAGATACCAGTCACTATGACTCCACCAGAAAAAGAGGTAGCCTCCCAGATTAGCTTATCTCAGTCTTCTTGAAAGCACCCCTAACTTCCTTGGCAGCGGTAGCCAAACAAGAGCTGTAAAATACTGTTTTCCCTGGTCTGGTTGAACTCGCAACTCAGCATATGTGGTGGGGAGCTCCCAGAATAGCTCTTGGTTGCCTCACCAGTCTCGGCAGCAGCTCGAAAAGCCTTTTGTCTTCTGGGACAACTTGGAGAAGTTTAAAATGTTTGGACTTATTTTGAAAGTACTCTGAAAGATAAGAATGATCTATTCCAAGGCTGGGTGAATTGAAGGTCACAGCTAAGGCATTGCACAATGCAACCAAGTAGGTTCAGCACAAAACTTGCACAGGATTTGATCAGCTCATCGTTGCTGCTGCTGCCTCTGCCTAAAATTCAGGTCAAAGCTGAGGCCCTTCCACCTGGCACCTCACCAGGCCAAATGCTCTCATCATTTGTCCTAGATTACCAGTGGGGGGATGCCAATGAGGTGGAGGACATGGGTCCCTCCCTGTCAGAGCACTGTTGGAGGAGCCTTCAGTCAAATCCAGCAAAACTGCTCCATTTCCAAGAAGCTGCAATTGCTGCCAGACAAGCACACTCTCACTGTAGGGAGGCTAACGCACACTTCATCCTGGTCAAAGGCTATTTTCTGACTGGATCTTGTAATATTTCAGGCTATCTCTTGTTAGGACAAAGCCTGAATAGCTCTTGCTATGTTAAACAAGGGATATCCCCAAGCTGTTCTTTACAGTGCAGTACTGCAGCGCAACTCTCCTGTGGGCTTTGCACAGACAACACAGCGGTCGTGCCCCCAGAGTCATGGGAAACTCCTCCCTGCTGCGTGAAAAGGCTCCTCTTTCTTGAAAATATCATTTACTCTTGAAAAATGACTCCAAAAAAACATATATATCTGTGGCTTCCCGTCAGGGTGAGGGAAGTTTTTTGTCGACACGTCTCATGTTTCTGAGCACGCTCTCCTGTGCCTTGGCCAGAGCCCTCGGTATAACTTTCTGCTGAGTCAGGCTGCTGGATTTCTTATCCCAAATCCCAAACGGATGGTTTCAAGTACTCCAGGCATTTTTCAAAGACATTTTGAAACCCAGCCAAGCCCACGGGGGGGGTGGGGGGTGTAACTCTTCTCTGGACTCATTTGCAGTTGGGCTGGTTGTCTCCCAGGACAGGCGAGCTGGGCTGCAGCTGCTGGGTGCAGCCGCTATCCCAGGGGACAACCCCTCCCGCCCCCCACAATCAAGTGAACTTTGCAATTTTTAGCAGCAGCAAATGATATTTGACCACCAAAACTACGCTGGCTTGGCTGAAGGGTTGAAGTCAAGAGTCCCACCTAAATATGCATTTACAGACTCCAGTGGATGTAGGATCAGGCCCCCTCCCCAGCCCCCAAGCCCCACCAGCCAGTTTCACCTGCTGCTCAGAAGTCACCCCTTCTCCAGGTCCTGTGCTTGGACGTCTGTCCACCACGCAATGAAACAGAGCAAAGGCAAATGTGCAATGTAGAGATCAATTATGCTTTATTTACATGCGTCACCATCTCTTTTACAAACTAGATTACAATTTAAAATGGAATACACAAGGCAATATCTACTAACACCAAGTGGAGTAAGCACTGCGTCTCTACTTCGTTTGGAAAGGGGCAGGTTTTGCTCCAAAACAAACTTCCTTCCAACCTCTGTGTAGTAAGGTAGTATATTCCTCCAGGGCAGCATCTTTTTTCTTGTTTTTACATATAAAATCTTCAGTAAGACTGCAACATGAGAGTGTCTGCTTTCAAATGAAAGTACAAGATAGCCCAAATGAAAAGTATAAACTGTTCAGCTCTTCGGTATGTAAAGACGGCCATGCGCGATAAGGCTGTGGATTTAATATTCTTCCAATTTACATGGCTTGAAACAAAAACAGATAAAACAGTTTTACAGATACTGTATACATATTTTTTCCAATCATGCAACTTTTTTTAAAAAAAAGTTAAACATGTGAAGCCAAATGTACAATCCATTTTTTCCAACCCATAGTAACGAAATGTATCTGGTCCCCCTTCGCATCTGTTGGCAATTCCTAAAGTATATCGTGTACTAGAAACACTTACAGGACACTGATTGCCAAGCAATGACATCATTTCAGAGAAATACATGACCTAAAAGGTAACGTTTTGAAGCAGTGGCACAAAAATTTCTTGAGTTAAGCAGTGGTCAGCTATCTAATCATTCTCAAGAAAATTTTTTTTTACAAAAATCATTAAATCAAGCCTCAAACCTGTGACTAGGAACTGCATAAATGTCACCTTTTAGACCTTTTGTTTAGACCAAGTGTTTAAACGGTAACTACATAATTGTGCTGGACCTTTATCTGTTTTACATGGTTTCAGAAGGAAAACTTCTATGCATAAACATGTTCAAAGACTCAAAGGCCAAATTTTCAAAAGGTAGGTTTCCAAAATTAGTTATTCAAGTCTGTATTTTGACACCTAAATAAGTGGCCCTTTGAATTCAGTGAGATTTATTTAGCACCTCTGGAGAGGAGGGAGTTTGCTGGGCACCTCAGCAGGCACAGAGGGTGGTGACCTTCCCCTGGCCCTGGGGGACCTGGCACCTCTCCTTCCTTTGAGAAGCAAGAAGGGCAAAGCAGCTTGCCCCCCATGACCGTGTTGGAGTCCCCAACATTTGGTGCCTGACACCAGGCACATCCATTTGAAAATTCTGGCTCCAAAAATGAGCAACAGAAACCAAACCAAACCGAAGAGGTTGGCCAAGTCTGCCCCTCATCATTAAGTGCTGGGATGTCCAAAGCACGGGCCCAAGGTGTCCCAGCCGCACCTATGGAAATGCTTTCCTTGACATTGCTGGGAGGCAGGTTAAGCCTTTCAGCTGCTAATGCTTTTTTTTTTTTTTAATAAAAAAAATCCATTTCTCTGCCATTGAAGGGCTGTCTCTAAATCAAGTATCTTTCCTCCATTTTCTGAACAGAGCAGACCACAGATTTTGCTCTTATTTCTGCCAGCAGGAGCTAGCTCCACTGAACTCAGTGGTGCTAGGTTGCCATAGCAAAGCAGAAGTTGCCCCCATTTGGTTTAAGCTAATGGGCTTTTCCTTCCCTTTGATAAGAACTGCATCTGTACCAAGAAAAAAAAAAAAAAAAAGGTTTTTGGTCACCTTGGCCATACTATCAAGTCAGGCCTTACTGGTGCTGTCAGCGACCTGTTCGGTGGTTCTTTGGGCAGGCACCCAAAGTCTCACCAAGGGCTCATCTGTGCAGGGGCCAGATGATGCACCCAGCATGAGGAGCCACTGAGTCAGCTCTTCTGGTGGCCAAAACCATGGGGCAGGGCACGAGCCTAGCTGCAGGGCAGCAGGTGTGGAGAACCTCAGGTAAAGAAGCACCAGAGAGAAATCTTTCAGTGTACACTCACATTTCAGGGTGTACTGGGAAGCTGAGAGTTAATGCTACACACTCAAGAGGAGGCTGGTGATAAAGCTCTCAATCAATTTTGGTAAAAAGTGCCTGCAACTAGACTCGATAAGCAAAACAAGCTCTAGGCCAGGTGACTACTGTGCCATACAAGCATCCTGGGTAGCTGGTTGCTGACACAGATGGGCAATGAGCATCAGCTAATTCCAATAAATGTCATAAACTAGTCTCCACACTGACAAATAGACCGCCTGGGTGTAAAAAGAAAAGAGAAATTTTTTAGAAGGCAAATGATAAACCCTTGGCTGCTTGGAAGATTTGATATGCTACAGGGCTACAATAACCACAACTGCACAGAGTCTACACAGTCAAAATTGCGGGAGAAACCAAGAGGTGCATCTTTACGAGAGAACAGCATGGGGGCTACGGTACAAAAACAAAACTTCCATGACACTAGGAGCTGTTGTTTCACCAATATCACCTCAGGGACCTGGAAAGTAAGGAGTGAGGAAGGGCCCACGAATGCTATTCTCTGTGTGTGTGTGTGTGTGTGTGTGTGCATGACTGTGCATGTGCGGTGGCAGTGGCAAGAGGGAGTCACTCCACATTGCATGGGACACAGGTTGGTGGGAACTCATGCACTGAGACTTTGGGTTAAAATGCTAGTTTGTTTTCCTAACATCCATGCATAATGATCCATTTCTGTACATAATAAAATATATTTATATATTTATATGCATAACGCTTTTATGCAAAGGAAAAAAAACTTCATATATCGCTTTGGAGAATTATGTATACACTGTCCTTATTCAGAACGTCCTCATACCAAGTTCCTATGTACCATTGATATTTTCCCCTCTCTTTTTGTATCCCTCCCCCCACAAGATACTAATAAAAAGTAATCAAACTTTCCAGATTATAGAGAGGATCTATACAGCACCATACCTTTTATTCATTATTATTCATTTTACAAAAGAAAATATTAGAAGCAAAATATATAAAACTGCCTTGTCTTTCTGTGTCATTTATCCTGTTACAATCTATGCTCATATGAAAAGCCATTTGTATAATACTGTCACCTTGCTATTCCCTCTCCTGCTTCTTCCGCCACAAAGGATTATACATAATGAGAAGGAAAAAATAATTAAGGATATGTCCAAAACAAACAAAAAAAGGATCACTGATGCAGTAATGCACCCTGCAATGACCTGTGTCTTAACTCCCCGCATTGCCACTGCAAGTCACCTGCCAATGCCCAGCCTCTACGCTTAGCTTTTCTGTGAAGTGGCATATTTCCCTTAATTTTCACTTTTTCAGACACATCTTTACAGGTGTTTATGTTCAACTTGTCTGGCAGCTCAGCTTATAACTCCTTACCAGCTTGCTGTGGCGGTAGGGGCAGCCTTGCTTAACATAAGGCAGGAGGGGAGCCTGCTCCAGCGGGCAGCAAATGGGCTCCTGCCTCGGTGAACATGAGGGCAACGGTACCCGCTGTCAGTCCATCCTCATGAGCCAAGAGGCAAACTCGCTAGCTTCCCTTGTTTTGCAATCAACCCTAGTTTGACGCTTATGGAAAACAGGGGTGTACCATTAAATTTAAGGAAAGAATAAGAAAGAAACAAACAAACCAACCCAACAAACAAACAGACCACACACATCACCTCTCTCTGGAATTCAGCCGGTTGATTGTTATAACAAATGCTGTATATTCCGAAAACCCTGACGTCTGAGCAGTGTTGGGTTATGATCGTTTCCTTGCACTTGCGCAGTACTTCAGATTCCCCAGGGAGAGAAAGCAAAAATGGTCAAAAATCTAAGGAAATCAAACTGGAGGTTGTAGGGGGGAGGGTGGGCAGATGGGGGAAATCTCCAAAAAGAAAAGCCAACTTAAAACATCCCATAAACCATTAATATATTGAAACACCACATACTCATTGACAAGTAACTACTGTAAAGGCTACATGTGTTCTCAACAGGATGGTGCTGAACATTGTCTCCACAGCAGGTGCTTGGCCATCCCAGAAAAGGAAGATTTTGCATACTTCATTATGAGTTCAATTCCCAAAAAAAAGAGAAAAAAAAAAAAGAAAAGGAAAAAAAAGAGGATCTTCACTCCGGTAAAGGGCCTATTAACAGTCTGCTTCATTAGGAAAATAATGCAGGGTTCACAAAGGTCATAAGCTGTAAACAGTATCACTGTCCACTTGCTGACAGCAGATTTGGCAAAGGGTTCTCTCTCTACATCTCGTGTCAGTTTGAGGGCCTGGAGAGGAAGAAGAAAAAGAAGAAAAGACAGTGAGACTGCTGCATGTAGGAAAAAAACCACAACAAAAAAGGCAACCAAGCAAACCTCCAAACAACAGCTTACACTGACAAGCAATTTTGATTTGTTTGCACCCAGAAGCTTCAAACTTATAGGAAGGAATAATCAGCACCATGACCTGTCTGAAAATGCTTTTCCCTTGCCAAGGTTTGAGTGTGCATCTTTGCTGTCTTAGCTGCTCGCAAGCAGGAAAGAAAAAACTCTCTCTCCAAAGAAAACAAATGGTCAAGTCCGATTTACAGAAACCCAGCGCATCGTCTATTTGTTAAGTGTATTTCCAGGTGAAGCACAGAAAGATCCTCCAGCTTTTCTCCATCTTTCACAAGCACCCTTCCTCAGAGCCACGAATTTCGGTTCAGACTTTAGAGTTCTCCATCTGCCTGCTCGTACAACACACCATCGACAGACAGAGTCCACCCGGCTACAAAACGAGGTTAGGGTCCAGCTTATTCTGTAGCCAATTTCTCTGCAGAGGGAAAGACAGACACTTTGGATGCAGCATGGAGATGACTACAAAGGGACACAGTAAGTAGGTAAAACACTGAAAACAGATCAACGTTTCAACCAAGGGGGCCAAGGGGTAAGATTTTTAAAGGTACTCAGCAGCTTAAAGATACAGGCAGGCACCAAGTATTGTTTTGGAAAGTACATACATTTAAACATTCCCATGAAATCCTTTCACATCTTCAGAAAGCCCACTCGGTAGCCATCCCCATTGCTGAGCATGTAACTCAGGGCTCTGAAAGGGCTTCTGAAACCAGGGCTTAGTCCCCCACACTATTTAGTTCCCCATACCCATCATTTTACCTGATATGAATGATGGGTGATTTTTTTATGTAGTGCAAGAACAAGGGGACACTTGATGAAACCAAAAAGCCATTTGAGTTGATTACAGGAATGTCTTTACTCTCAAAAGATCCTGGCATCAGGCACCCTCATTAAAAATGGTGGATTTGGGGGGACTGATGGATTAATGTGGACCAACATCTCCTGCAAGGGGGATCACTCAAAGGCTGTCACAAGATGACTCTCCTTCATTGCCCCTCTCCTTTCTGAGGTGCCAGGCATTAAACCTATGATAACATTTTATTAAAATGACCTATCCTGATAATGCTAAATGACTGATGGAAATTTAATCATTTCGTCTCATGGTTATTAGAGCAACAGCATGACAGCTGCTCCCTGTGCCATTAGGGGAGAACTTCATTCAGCACAGCTTAGGGAGCAGACAGATTGTGCGTTTCACCCAAACAGAATTTGGCTTTAGCCTTAATTATGTGGAGGGGTTTGGGGTAGACTGTTTTGTGAATAAAGGGATTTCCGACTGGATCAACATATTGATTTCTTCATTTTCAAAGGGCAAATTAACGCTCACTGTTCGTTAATGTGACTGCCTGGCAACGACTCCATTTGGTAAGTGTGTCCTGATGGCTGTAACAAGGTCAGCAGAAGTTAACCAGACAGGCCTGGCAGCCCCCAGTAAAACCTGGCTAGTGGTTTGTATGCAGCTCAAACCAGTGCATGCCCGTTTCTCTACTTCTCCTTAAAGCCTTAGCACCAGGGGGGCTGAAAACGAATGACTTCCCAAAGAGCGACCTCATCCGAAGGCAAGGCTCAGGTCCTGCAAGCCGCAGCCTGGCAAGCCGGCTCGTTCTCATGCAGCTGCCAGTTAACACTGAGCGCAGGCTTAACTTCAGCATGTGTGAGAAGTCTTGCTGACTTTGAATGAAGCCATTAATTGAAAGTAAACAAGTACAGAAACTCCTGATGAAGTACCAGAGTAGTGTTTAATGTTTAAATTAAAATTTTACGTAAAATATTATACTATGAAACAAAGTGACATGACAAAAAAATGGAGGACAGATAATGGTGAGCATCATTTGTGGAAGTGGCACTGCACAGTATTTTTTCCTGAGGATGCCCGTCTTTCAGACAGTGCCAACGTTTGGGACACAGACACACATCTGAGATGAAATTTGCGCATAGCAAAACCAAACCACGCTCCATTTTCACAGCTCTGTTTACATGGACTTTGCAAATGGATTAACAAATGAAAAGAAGATCAAAGTCTTAACCCCCCTGCCTTCAAACTACCACACCAAAGTCCACAACAGACCCACACACTCATTTTCTGTCTCACCACAAAAAGCCTCTGTCAACCCTGAGTTAGACACCTGCTGCTTCATAGCAATGAAAACTGTATCAGGCAGGGAAGCAAGCACTCCATTTACATCTCCATTTATCAGTGTTCCTCAACCACAACTCCCCAGTGTTCCTCTCTCCCTGCCCCAAATATCTCCAGCTGCATCCTGAACCACCACAAGGTTTTCTCCCATTCCTGACGGCTGTGGGAAAAGCTCATCTTATGGAGTGTCACCCTGAATTTGCAGAGGCAGACAGGGTTTCTCCTCTGGTGAGCCAGGACGATGCTGTTGTCTAAGGGCAACACACAGCTCTCCAGGTAAAGCAGTCCAGTCCCCACTTTATCCTTTTTCACAGCCTTTACTACTGGGGCCTGTTTGAAGGGATAAGAGCAGCAGAAGTATGAGCATAGGGAGTGATGAAAAAAATACACAGAACAGAGGTCAAGGAGAGATACAAGAAAGGTGAAGACTAGCAGGGCTAGGAGTTAGAGCAGCATTTGCTAACTTGCCACAGCAAAAGCCTAGAGCCCACTCTTATGTGTAGCATGGTTTCTTGCATCTTAGGCTGGGGGTAACATCCTAAAAGGGCACTACCGAAAAAGGTCACCTGCCTGTACTTCTTAAGCCACTCCCTGGAAAATTTAGTTCTCCCTTGAAAAGCTCCTCTGCCAAACTTGAAGTCCATTTTCAATCATCGGGGAGTGGAAAGGAAGGGAGAATTTTAGACTTTCCCCTGAAGTTTCTTAAGACTTCCTTACGACTTTCTTCTGAAGAAAGCAAAGGCTTTCTTTTGGAGTGCAGTCTTCCCAACTGCACTGATACCTGAGCTCTGTCACACACACACACACACACACACACACATGCACTGAAAGTAGAGGCAATTCCACTACGCGTGTTTTGATCCCCTGGGTACAGAAAGCTTGAACAAGATGCACCTGATGGACATTAGAATAAGCCATAGTACTATATCGAGCTATAATTTATGCAATCATATATGCATGTGGTTGGCAAAAATAATGAGTTTAAAACAGAAAAAGCAACAAATGAGGGAGTGGGGATTAACTCCTGCTTTGTGACATCCCACAGACATTTTGAACCCTACATCTGTTTATCATATTTGGTGGAAGAGTATAAAACAAGCAAGTATTTCTGTATTTTCTAATTCTCCAGCTTGTAAGCCGTTATGCGGGAGATGAGATGCCCACTTCTCTCCTCTTCTCTCCCATTCTCTACCTTACTACTGACCAGTTATAAATGCTACTCATTTTACTCAGTGGTTGAGCTGTTGGTGTGATTTCTCTACCAGCAACAACATTTCCTCATGTCTGTCTCACATCATTCCACCACTTAACCGCATGGCCATCACCCAAGCCCCACACCAGCTCATGTATCATCGGAGCAGCTCTAAAAGATCATCTGTTGCCTGTTGCTTTCTCCCTTTGATTCTCAACAGTCCCAATTATGTAGCACTGTAAATTTCTTCAGAATAGAAGGGTGATGCACCAATGCTCCCCAAAAGCAAGGCACAGATAACATCCACTGCTGGTAACTTTATCAGTACACTAACAGAACTACTGGCCCATACAGTTTTTTGTTAAAAGTTATGTGCTCCTTTACATAATTATGGTATAAGAAACCGCACTACCAACACACAGGTCCTCTTTATAGCAACTTACCAAGGACCTTCCGATTTGGCTGGAAGGCTTGTTGAGTGGATCACATCTTGAAAAGTATCACCACTCAGAAGTCTATAAAACAAGTGTTTTCCATGAGTACCACTCCATAATGACTCCTGAGGGACAGGAAATCCCAATAACTACTTTTATTGTCTAGAAACTGGGGATACAAACATTTTGAAGGGACCTTGCATCCTTTAGTGACAGATGTGCATTTGTTCTGGTGCCTCTGCCCCTTGATTTGCCATCACTGCCAGCAGTGTAACTTCTACTCCAAAATGGGGGTAGGCTCAAAAAGCAAGACTTGATTACATGTGGTTACAAGTTAATATTCTGCCCAAGGTTTCACAACTCAAGAATGAAGAACACACAGTGTTTAGAAACAAGTAAGGAAGATAATTACTGTGGCCAATCCTTCTATAATGACAAAATTGCAGCATGAGATTTTTTTTTTGTTCAAGCAGAATAAAAATTAGGAATCCCAATGCTATGGCAGGTATGCCGCAGGGACAAAATACAGGCTTAGCGTATGCTGCACTTGCATGGGTCTGAGCTGAGAGACAACACTGAGGTCAGGGTGCAAAGCCCAGGGATAAAAAAGAGCTGGCAACTTAATGTGCCTTCTTTCCTGAACTTTCAGGCATGTTGCAACTTCACAAAAAGTTCTACTCATAAAAATAGATCTTTTCCAGCTCAGAATCAGGGGCAGAGAGTGAGGGAGAAGGATGGAAAGAGGAAGAACACCAGCACAGAGCTAAGACTTATGGGAGCTAAAAAGTTGCTGTGCTGGTACTTCTGCAGGCACATAAAGCACGAAAGTGTCTCTCTTCCTTCTGTTGCTGCTCTTCCACTCCAAGAAACACTGCAAACTATAGAAGATAACCAAGTATTTTGGAAGTAAATGTAACTAAAGATAGCATATTGTTCTCTCACCCTGTATCAGCTCCCTGGGATGAAAGGCTTGCCCAGAATTGTAGTGAGATGCTGCAACTAGTGATCTGCATGTTATTCTTATATCCCACTTGTCTACAGAATCATAGAAAAGTCCAAGCTGGAAGGGACTCAGCATCACCAGGTTGAACTTTCCGTTGAAGGCAAGACCTTAGGTTAGGTTAATCAGGGCCCTGTCAAGCCAAGTCTGGAGTATTTCCAACAAGGGAGAATCCACCACTCCTCTGGGCAGTTCATTTTACCCTGAAAGGTGGGTAAGGTCTCTTCTACCCATTTTACAGATGAAAAGGAGACACACACAGAGAAATTGGTTCACTCATGCTCACACACTTGAAAGGAAAAGTAGACCGGGGTTTTCCTAATGTATCAGAACCCGATCCTGAACAACCAAATTCACAGGAAATTCTGCACTTGCTTGCAAGAGAAGCAGGTGTATGCAGAGTCCACTATATATATCACTGTGTTGTTGCCTGTACAAGAAGACCACATGCTGACACACTTGTTTTTACACCTACAGAGCTCTCCATCTGCAGTTATGCTGGCTTTCAGCACAAGCACTGCTGATATCCAATTGCTGTTGAGAACCTTCACATCTAGCTGGGTTCAATCCTCTGCCCTGGCCAACAGTTTAGATTGTTAATATAATCTCTCTACAAGGTCTCCCAGCTTCTTACTTGACAGCCTTATGGTAAATTTTATACCCTGGCTGTTGTTCAGGGGCGTGAGGAGTGGGGTGGAAATTCTACCAGTTATGGGTGACGCTGCCATTGATTGAGAGACATCAGCCTGAGTGTTCAACATAGCACCTTTTAGGCAGGATGCTGCTGGACTAGTGGAGGAAGGCCAAAAATGCTTGCAAAATACATCTACTGTTAGGTGTAAAGTATATCAGCTGAAATAACGGTGCTTTCTTTAGGCACTCAGGAACACTGGGGAAGAGACCACTACTGGAAAGCGATCAGAAAAGGATGGATAACTACTACACCTGTTCAAGACCAGAGAAGGATTTTGCTTGTACTTTTGAATCTGAAGAATAAGAGCTGCTTTTTTTGAGTAAAAGGTACCTGCATGGCTGGCAACATCCTGAATTATGGGTTTACAGTGCTATGGAAACGTGCTACATACTCTTTATTCTGAATGTCCTCATAAAGTTCCTTTTTCTCTTCCAGGTACCAAGCCTATTTTAAAAACATCATCCCTGCTGTGGAGTCTTCTAATTTTCCTCTGCAGTAAGTTGTAAATGACAGGCCCATAATGCTCACACAGGTCACACAAAAGGATTTCCACCATGTTGATATAAGGCAGGATATCCTCTATCATGACTTACAAGTGGTAGAAATGACAAGAGAGGGAAGGTCCTTCCCCAAACCAGATTTTTCTCCACGTTTGTATGAAATAAATCACCTACGAAAGTCAGGAGAAGCAGACAGTACAAGGGAAAAACAATGGGCAAGATACTCAGCTCAGTTGTAGAAGTGCATAAACGCAAGCCATTCTCCATGGCATCATCTGGGAAAAGTGGCTTTTTTCCTGGAGTAATGGCAGACAACTGCAGCTACACAGCAGCCTCCAATAGCTGAACTGCGTCTCCATCTGATTACTGCTCAGCAGATGTCTGCTCTGCCAGACTCCAACAACTGCCACCCTGCGCAGTAATCTGAGTGGAAAAGCTGATTAAATAGCCCCCATAGACTGGACCAGAGTGGAGCATTCCCATCACCCAGCCGCAGGTACCTGATTTAATGGGGTCAGTGTCCCCACGCACTGTGGGGGACTCGATCAGGGACAGCGCTGATGGGAGCATCGTGCTGGAGACTCTCCACTGGCGGCACCAGGAGCCCAAGGTGGCGTTGCACGAGCATCCTTCCTTCATCCTCCCTCCCCAAGCCAGGAGAGAAAGGCCAGCAATTTACGTATGGTACTATTCAAGTATGTGCACTCCCGCTGCCTACGCTATACCTGTGCTCTTTGACTGTCATAAACATAAGACTTAAACCTCTCTGGGTGTCAGTTCATCACCTTGGCTGAGTGCTGAATTGCTATGAAAAAAATCTCGACCTTTCAACAGCTGCATGACGCTATGTTTCTAAAAAGGATCTCTTATTACGCACTTCAAGAAAATATGTTTTTAGGGGGGCTATTTGAAAGTCTGGCTCAAAAGAAGGAAAGAAAAAAGAAAAACCACCTGTAACCATCCCAGCTATCAGGCAACAGTGTGTCTGGGGACCAACACTGATCTGCAGCTCTAAACAATCATTACAGCTCATTCACATGAAAAAGACGATTTGTGAAGACTCATTCTGTAATAAAACCTGCGTGCTGCTGATCCAGGGAGGAAAGCACTGGGGAGACCAGTTGATGTGGGTTGTTCTAAAAATATCAGTTTGTGCTGTCATCTGGTGAGAGTATGTCATCCTGTAATCTTGGCATCTGCAGGGACAGCAAGTTTCTGCCTAATTATTGCTGCTGAATCACATGACAAAGCATGAGGTACTAAAAAATATATCTATATAAAACACCAACAGAAGAACACCCAAACCACAGGATCAGACCACTGTCCTGGCTTCAGCTGCTGTATACTCCCAACACAAGCCTGTGGAGGCAGTCCTGGTTGTTACAGATCTTTTTCCTGGGTTAATAAAACCCCAAAACATAAACCTTGATAAAAAAAAAAGAAACACAAACCAAAAGTCTTACTCCCAGAAGGAGTGAGCGATTTATTGTGTTTATGTGTCAGCTCCTGCTGCCTTCACACAGCAAAAGTCACAGCATACCTGCAAGTCTAAGACTGGCCCCTACATCCAAGGGGCTTCGAGGGGCACTGTGGCCAACGGGACCGCATGGGGGGCAGCCCAGCTTTCCTGTGTCCTCCTCCCCAGCAGCCACGAGCACTGAGTTTGCTCCCATGCTGCTGGTGTGTGCTCGGGGAGCAAGGAACCTGCTCTGGGCAGGCCCTGCTTGGAGTTAATGGGATCCCTGTTCACAGCGAAATACATTTTCTACACAGGTATTTTTGTTCAAAGACTAAACTTGGTGCACGTGATGTTTAGCTAGTCACAAAACCACCTTTCAAAACTTGGGCTGGCTGAAACAACACTTAAATGTTAGAAGCGTGCCAATGCCTTAACCACTAACCTGTTAGAAATGGAGCAGAAAAATTTGCTGCTCCTGAATTTCCTTTAGATTTTTTTAAGGCAGCCAGCCGCATACTGGCTCCATGTAAGAAACCTTCCAGCCCTATCCCTAAGACCTGATTTTTGAAAATAAGAAAGAAGGAAGCACAGCTATGGTCCTGAGGCTGCCAGCATCTTCAGGCAAGAGATCCACTGATTCTGGTCTCCACACTTCAGATTTCATGAGCAGAAAAGAAGATTTCTGGTAAAGAACAAAAATCATCTTCCTCGTGGCATATTGTCCAGAGTTCTCTGATTTGAAACTCCATCCAAATGGAGATCTTTTACTACTTATTTCAACTTTTAAGATGGTGGTGTAGGGAATAGTAAGTCATCTGCTGACCTATGTATTCATCTTTGGTATGAATTTCACCCAGAAACAGGTTGAACGCCAATTAACAAATCAGTCCAAACTGATACAGACTAATAAAATGCAACAGGCATTTTGTTACATTTTCTAGGATTCTGCTTTATCAGAGATGTTAATCATCAAATTATGCAAATGTTACATGATGCTGCTATTAGTTGCTTGTGCACTCTTATGCTACAGTAAGATGATGTGGGACCTAGATGATGCTAGGGCGAAATGAGTGACTTTAACTGATCTGTGAGGTATTTCACTTGTAGTTTCTGAACATGACACTGTGACTCCAGCACAGCTCTGTTACAGAGCCCAGAGGCATCCGACACTAAATGGCACATTGAGATTTTCAGGCAGTAAAACCAGCTCAAGAAGTCCCTTCCTTGCTTGCACTTGAGCCATCCTCCACCCCTTGCCCAAGCCCTGCCAGCTTCGCTGCCTGCGCAGCACCATTGTAAACTGGATCACTGAAACAATCAAGGTAAAACCAACTTGGATGGGTTTTGATGCTGGAGGAAACGTTTGCCCACGCAGTAGCTGATCACCAGCTCCTGACATTCCAGGCAGCAGTAAATGTCCCAAACAGTCTCCCATGGCAGTCTGTTTGGGACTACCGTTTGGCAAATGCCACGTCCCTTGGGACTCACCAGCTCAGAAGGACCATGGAGCAAACTGCAGAATCGTGGGAATCCCAGGCTGAGAGAGGACCCAGTAGTTTAAAAATAAAACGTATTCTAGAGACAGGTGAGGGAATAGTGATGTCTTTATTTATTGATAAACAAACTGAAAAACCAAGGTGATGATTATCTGAGTGGGTGGAAGGCATATCCAGTGCTCTTGGGAAGCAGGCAGAGAGAGAGGAATGGAGGCCCCAGCCAGCTTAAGAGAGTAAAATTATGGCTGAGTGAATAAAGCAAGAAAAAAATCATACTGATTTTCTCCTTTCTTTCTTGTAAAACAAAAAAAACCAAAACAAACCCAAATTCGTTTATATGCCTCAATGAGGGCCCTCTGAAAGGCTGGGCACGGCCAGCCTCAGGGACACAGGGCCAGCGCCATACAGCCGGGCAAGGCTCTCTGCAGATAGCCTGCACAGGCTCACGTGCAGCAAACGTGCACAGGCACTGCAATGGTGGTGTCTCCTGCATGGGTTTTTTACTTCCCCTATGAAGAAACTGCAGTTGATTTTCTTCCAAAGTAAATCCCCCCTCTATACCTAGAGTATGTATAAACTAAATACCCAAGTATTTGGCTTCTTTCTTTTCTTCCCGAAAACTGACTCCAACGTTTCTCTTATTTTTCATAGAAAACACAGCACTCACTATTCCCAGGTATGCCAATAATCCATTCTAAGTGCTGCTGCCTGCCTGCAAAACACACCTGGCCGCCCTTGTGAAACCGATTTAGCATGAGCAAGTGCCAGGCTGTTCTATTGAAAGCATTCCCCAGTCTTCAAGTTAAAAAGATTCAGTATGGGGGTCATGAACACTGCCAAGAGATTTTAATTCAAGGGTCCCTATTGCTACAGCAAAGTGGAAAAGTAACTGAGAAAGCAATTCAGAACGATTACATCCACTGTCACGTGAGGAGTCCCTATCAAAAGATGAGATGCTCAGAGGGAAGCGAACTCTCAAACAGAGCTGCTTAACAGACGAGGAAGGGTGCATGATGAACCAGCTCAGCAGAAATCATCTGCGCTTGCACCTGATACCGGAGGCACCCCGCAGCAGCCGGTCCACTTGTCAGAGAGAGGGAAAGAGGCTTCCACAGATGACTGGACAGTAATCCGCCGAGGAGAGCTGTCTCGTTAATAAATCTGTCCTCTGCAATGAGACTCCGCTCACACAGATGTGTCAGTTCCTTTATTCGGAGGAAGCAGCCTGAAAAAGATCACGGCAGCTACACTTTTCATGAATGGCACAGGCTGGGGTGAAGAGGCAGCAGCGAGCATCGGTGAGGAGGTGGCATGGTGTGCCTCCTCCGCACTGCCCACACAGGTCTCCCCACGGGCGGCTTCTACCTATACACAGCAAACGCAGCTATGAAAGCAGGCAACTGCCCTATTTGCCTGTGGGAAGCAAAGCTGTCAATAACATCTATTTCTTAGGCCCCATTTGGCAGACTGTACTGCTAGATGTTTCATGGCAATAGGGCTCCTACAGCTCTCTTTTTTTTTTTTTTTTTTTTAACCTCATGCAAAAAGGGTTTTTTAATCCAAACAGCTCATGCACCTAGAGGAAGAGAGAACTGGTCAGCAACTGTGAACCTCTGCAAATTTTTGCTTCCTGGTTCATGAGTCAATTGTTTTTCCCCCCTTTTCTTTCTTAAATTTTCCAGCACTGGAACTGAATTAAAACCAGAATTCAGCTGTGGCCCTGGCCTTGCCAAGCTGCTGTTTTGTGGAGGTGCAGTGGGACCTCTAGAGCCCACCTCTGCAGCCCGTCTCCTGGCCCTGCACTGCAACACTCTCTCTTTGAGTGAGAAGATGTGAAAGAACCAGAGGAAATCCTCCCGCCGACAGAGAAAGGCCTGTGCAAACCAACTGCTCCACCGGAGTGAGGCAGCTTTGCAGAACGACTGAAAGGAGAATTCCTGTGCAGTCTTGTTCTCCCTCACAGACGGCAGATCACTGCACATGCCTCCCGTGGTACTCCATACACACAGGGAAGACATTCAAGAGGTTCACCACTGCTGCTCACCTACCACAAAGCTTCATCTTGAACATCTAAC
Source organism: Athene cunicularia (assembly GCF_003259725.1). Lineage (NCBI taxonomy): Eukaryota > Metazoa > Chordata > Aves > Strigiformes > Strigidae > Athene > Athene cunicularia. The sequence continues at coordinate 49,846,041 of NW_020799097.1, read as the reverse complement.
TGTGAAACAGAGAATGAAAACTCAATTAAAGATGAAAGGGGCAAATTATGCACTGTAAAGTCAAACAACACTGACTCCTTCTTTCCATCCTTCATCTAGAAAATAATGAATTTAGAAGTAAGCTGCAAACTGAACGAATGCCTCATTTAACCTTACCACTGGGATACTCTACATACTATTCTGAAGTTAATAGAACACTTTCAATAATTTATAGCTAACCTTTTATCCTACTGTATTTTGAAATCTACTCTCTATACTAATAAATAAACAAAGGAGAAAGGGCACTTTGTGTGGCACCTACCCTATGAGTCAGTGAACATGTACGTGTGAGCAGGGAGAGGCATGGGCCTGCAGAATCAGAAAAGGATGACAGAAACAATGTTTACAAGTTCAAATGCCCCCAGCTGTGGGAAAAAAAGCAATGAAAAAAAACCCATATTGATATGGAAAAAATTAATCTGAAGGGGCTAACATTTCAAAAGCACCTACGGCAGAACCCAAACCTACAAATAATCTCTTGGTGGAGTCCAAAAGAAAATGACACTCACCACCCCAGTCCTGCAGGGGGACCAACAATTTTTGCATATTTAAAACATTAAACCCAGGACATTCCTGGGACCAGGATCCCACCTTTGCTATTTCAATATACAATTCCTCGATTTGCTACAACCTTTTTTTTTTTTTCCAAGAAATACAATTTAAAAAAACCCAAACAACTTCACTAGCGTTGCTGTACCACAGCAGCAGTTCAACTCTAACTCAGTCCAGATCTGTCCCACACACCCGATACTCAGTGCACACACTGATCTTGCAAATATGCTCTTCCTCCACCCCTGCAGTAACATTGCTCCACTGACTGCAAAGCCCCTTGCCCCGTCCCTATGTAACACAGCTTGGCTACATGCGGCATCAGCTGCAGAGCCAAATTCATCTGTTGCGACTTCAAAGAAGATGAGTTGGAGCTCTGTGATTCCTAAAACCCACAAATATTCCACCTTGGTTTGCCTGATTTGTCATTAACATTTCTCATGCCTTTATTAAGGAGGACACAAAGCATCAGATGCGTGCTGACAGTGTTGCAGCCGAACAGCTTTTATAGCTTAGCCTCCTTTACCTCCACACCTCCAAATGTTTCTTGGTTGTGCCTGTTGCATACCAACACATAGCAAGCCATCAAAAGCCAAATTAATATTATTAGTGTGCACTAACTATTAAGGGTTTGGTGCAAAGTCCAATAAAACTAAGGAACCAATTATTTTACCACATCTATGGGGCACTGACCTGTTTGCCCATTTTCCCTGTTCTCAAAGATCCTTCAGCCTGGTACCCAACTCTGTGATGAAGCCTGTTTAGCACCAGTGAAGTTCCCCACATTCAGACTGACAACGTTCTGAGCTGAGATGAGGGAATCAAAGTTAAAATCCAGCCCATCTGCATCCATGAGTTCACTGCGGATAATGGACTCCATGTCACACTCCAGGCTCCCATTGAAAATATCCAGGTCCAAGTCACTTGGGAATTTCTCGTGTCCCATGACCGGGAGGTTCACGCTAGAGGAGTACAAAGAGGAGCCTGAGAGCGGGTCAGAAAGTGTTTGCATAGACTGATTGACAGGTGACTGCTGATGTTTGGTGGATCCCAAGCTGTTCGAGTCACTCAAGCCTATGTTACTGATGGAATTGGACAAGGCACGGCTGCCACTAAGAGAGGAGTTGTGGGACTGGTGCTGGTGATGGGGCAGGTTCTGATTGACCAGACTGCCCTGGCTGGACTGCGCGGCAAACGACATCATGGGGTCGTTGCGGAGCATTATATTCCTGCGGGAATTCTGGGCAGACACAGCTGTGCTGGCTTGTGACATGAGTGGGTCAGACTGTGTCATCATGACATCGCTGTGACTAAGTGCATCAGAGGCGAGGAGATCCTGCAGCGTCTGGTTGTTGTAATGAGAAATGGAAGAGAAGGTGGCCTGCTTGTTCTCCTGAATGGTCTGCATGGGCGACTGGCGGAGGGAATTCAGGGACGACGGCCCGAACACGGTGTTATTGAAACTACTCGATGGGGAACCCAGCCCTGAACCTTTGGAACCATAAGGAAAACTGGAGCTTCTCTGCATTATCCCTCCTGTGGGCGACTGCTGGGAGGGAGGGAGTGTTATATTGTCCAAGAGATCATCCATGAGGTTATCTGTCAGTCCATCGTTCAAATTCATTGTCCCAGCCATATCAGTCAACCTAGGCAACTCCACAGTACACGGTTTGTTTACCGATGGGGACAAGCTCGATGGACTGCTGTACAGCATGGGAGAAAGCGGAGCATCGTCATCTTGAACATCATCTAGTTCGGTGCTTGCCAAAATCGGTGACAAGCGGCCACTGATCGTACTGGCATTTGAATTTGTACGGGAGCGAAAATCCGTCCATGCATCCAGCTCATCGCTGCTGCGGGAGGTGGGACTCCCTGGCCACTTGGAGAGCTGAGAAGGGCTGTCCTCACTCGTCTCCTGGGCAGTCTGTAGGGCTGCCTTTTTCTTAGCAGCCCGCCCTCTGCTCTTTGTGTACTTGTTGCTGTTGTCCATTGACACAGCACGTCTCCGGGGTGCCTTCCCACCTTTTCCACCATCTGGATTGATCATCCACCAAGAGCTTTTCCCAGTGCCTTCATTCTGCACCCTGACGAATCGGCTGTGGAGTGACAAGTTGTGCCGGATCGAATTCTGCAGGAAGGGAACAAAACAGAACGTCAAGACCAGCACCCCACTTCTTTTCTTTTACTACCCAAATCTCAATCATTAAGCAGCATGACATGAAAACAGCAACATGAATAAAAAGCACTGGGCCCTCCATCACCACAGGTTTCTCGAGTGGTGGATACAGGAGGGCTGGAGTGCAACTGCAGTGTCCCAGCATGCTGCTGTAAAGTAAGCCCCGTGCTTGCACTAGCTGTGCATTCCTGGTGCCCATGTTTACACCCCCAAAAACCACACCCTAAGGAACGGAATATGACACAGCTCCAGTTCCTGCTAGCAAGGAGCTAGATGTTTCTCCCTCACTTTTGACTCAGGACAAACCTCTACACTATCAGCAACCTTGCCATCAGTTCCTTGAAATAAAAACTGCAAAGGCACTGCAAAAATCTGACTGGAGGGGTAGTCACACTCATCCCAGCCTCTGCAAATGTCTTTTTAATTCTTCATGGGCATGTGTGTTGCATATTTGTTATAATAATTCTTGAGAAAACTGCAAGTGCTGTTGCTCCTCTCCCACAGGCACTCTGTGCGTGACTAAGCTGTACTTTCTCTCTTTGATTAGAGGCACCAGAATTACACCCATACTGCAGTAGCTAGCCAGCCAGCCGTCCCCTCGCTATAGTATCCTCACAGTCTTCAAAATGTGATGTGACACTCTACATGACGATATCTCTGTCCCTGTAAGCTGCTAGATGCAGAGCTGTATAAAGCTGCTGTACAGAGTTGGATACCCCATGCTGTACAGGATGCTATGAAATACAGTACTTTCAGGGGAGTCCATGCACTGTCTGCTCTTGCATATTACCTGCTTGTGCTAGTCAGCAATATCTACCATATAAAAACCACATTGGCTCAAAACAATGATAATCACCTCAGAATGAGAAAGAGGCCAAAAAAGCCAGCCCACGGTACCCCTAGTGAAATAACTACAGATTTAAACCAAAATAACAGATGAAAATCCCACTCCACTCATACTGCTGATCTTGGCCTTAAAATATGGCTCAAAGAAAGGACAAGCAAATAGTATTCGTTAGTAAGAATGTTTCCAGGTTTGGGTTTTTCTCCATGTGCAAGTCAAAATATTTCTGAATCTATCCCATATTGCCTTGACAAAACAGCTGTGGTATTCCTCCAGGTTAAAGATGATCAAGTTTAAAAAGTTCCATGAGTTCTTTTTTCTTAAATTTTGGCAATTACCAGGTATATCTATACAGAGGATAAACCCACATTTGTTCTACCAGCATGCTTTAAAAACACAGTCAACAGGAATACAGCATAATCAAACCATTCAGGATAAAAGTCCTTAATTTACAAAGCACTGACGAAATTCCAGATTTAAATGGGCAAAGAATGAATCAATCAATAAATCATTCACAAGCATCTTTACATTTGCATCCTTAGGATAAATGGATGTTTGACATAAGTGAACTGGAGACACATTTGATGTATAAAGAAATACAGTCCAGCTTTTTTTAAACAAGTATTTTCAGTATAAAACGCTTTTATTTTCCCCTGTTAAGTGTCGTGGTTTTTGTCAGATTGTGAAATGGAAAACATGTCTGAAGTTCTTCTCGTACGCAGACAGCAGACGTGGTTGTGATTATCACTTAATGAAAAGAGAAATCATATGGACCATGGTTCAAAATAGCAACTGTTATGTTTTAAGCAATTTGCACAAAACAGCAGACCAGATTCACAGACATACTCAAGAGAAGTTTGGGTCAGTGCCTCGCTATAAACTCGTTCATTTCTAAGGGACTATCATGCCATAAAATATGGTGGATTGAGTTGCAGCGTAATAGTTCTTCAGTCTAAGGAAGGAAAGAGCTTTCTATTATTTAACATAACATTTTAACTACATTTAGAGCCTGGCAACAATCTGTTTCTAACTTCTAATAACTAGGCGCCATTGCTTACTTCCTCAGGTTTCTCCCAACTGGCTGGAGAACTTATGGGTTTTTTTTAAAAATAAACTTTGTTGATATTCCAGCTTGTACTGCATCAATGCAGGTCGTTCTCACAGTCACCTCTGATGACTTTCATGGACAACCACTTGTGAGAACACCTGCATGGGGATCTCTCCTCACAAAGAGCCAGCAGCAGGGTGAAGACAACTAGAGCTAGACCACCACACCAAGCCAGGCTACAGGAGCTATACAAACCGCACTGCTCCCCACCTAAAAATGCTGGGCATAAGAATACACAGCACTGTGACTCTTGCTAATGAAAAAAAATCTGAGAAAACACAGAAAAGAAACACCCAAGGTGGCATACACAGTGTGCCACATAGCTTCAGATCTAAAAACACTCAGCCAAAGCGCCAGCAGCTAACAGTTTTCAACCTACAGTGTTCTCATAAAATGGCTTATTTCTGCTGCTGGTAGCCGTAGGATGAAACTATTTGGCCTAAACCCATGAAAAATCCTAAATGGTAAAATTGTGAGACTGAGGCACCTTTCAAGATGAGGGCTCCTGCATGTGTGGATATGTGTGTGCACATGTGTAATTTTCTTCTTATTATATCTTTTTTTTTTTTGTTCGGTGTTGGTATTACACAAGTAATAAAAGAATGTAATAATACTTTTGTGTTGAAAATTGGTGGTTATAAAAAAATCCAAGCAGTTTGTTTTCCTTTACATTAAGCAATATGCCACTTACACTCTGGCTTCTGTTTTTCTTTACTTTTCTTCTGTAGGAAGATTGTTTTCTTAAGCATAATTATGGGCCGATTTATTTTTGTGTACCCCATCTCCACCCTCTGTTCAAATACTGCCTTAAAACCCACTTCTTTCACGTAACCTCCCCCACTAACCTCTTCAGCAACAGTATCTGAGTTTCTTGGTTTCTCCTTGTGATGGATGCTCTGCCAAATCAAATTAGGGCTGGATCCTATTACCCTTTCACATGCAAGTTTTGCCACAGAAGTCACCGGGATTGACAACTCACATCAGTCTGTTGTGCTGTGCAACCAGGCTGCAATCTGGATGGAAATAACTGTATTTTCTACCTGGTTTCTGACCTGTCAAAGAATGTTCCTATCTGCTTAAAATATAGGAAAATATCACAGGACAATCTTTGCTCAAACTGTGTGCATTCGCAATATATGACGATGCAACAAACCGCAAAGGAGGTGGGGAAGCAAAGAAAATACAGTTTATCATTTGAACCCGTTGCTGATCAAATTAATAGGGATTTGTCTTTGACTTATATGGGAGATGGATTAGGCCATGACGATGGAAACATAACTCATTTTTCCATGCCAGAATGCAATGAAAAACTTTAAAAGATCTATAAAGCAACTTCCATCATCTGTCCTGGAGACCATATGTAGATGGGACAGATGCTAGCCAGGCTGCAGACACTTTGGAAAGAGCTCAGATACCACTGATGGGTACAACATATGGACTGTACAAGAGCAGGGTAGAAAAGAAATACGATGATGAGCTCCTCCCGTTATTAGCGTTATATTTATACCAGACTTGAAGAATGCTGTGCGCTCTGCTAAGAGCCAGAAGACCGAGGTTCTTGCAGATAAGATCGAGAGTATCCCATACGGCCTTCAGCCCATCTCAGCTGGGTCCTGGTCCCCCAGTGAGGTGGTCCCCCAGGGAAGAACGACCAGCCCTGGCGACAAGAAAGACCCAGGGCAGAGGAACACACCAGGCAGGTCATCTGTGGTGTGAGCAGAGGGTGGTGCAGCGCCACAGGCAAGCAGCGCTGCTACCCTACCCAGGCTTAGGCTGACAGCAGCAGGAGAAGGGGCACAGCTGGGTGCCCACTAGTAGCCAGGGCAGCAACACCAGGGGTGACAGCACTTTCCCCAAACTCAGGGCCATGCTCTCAGCTCTTATAAATGTCCATCCACTGCACTGCATTTTGTTCAGTTAATACCCCTTGAGGGAACCCGTCACATTTTGCTCACAAAGAAAAAAGAAATTGGCTACCATGTCCTAATTACACGTGTTTCTCTTGATATTTTGGTAAGACTGCAAATGGGTAAGCTCCCAGAGAGGACACTCAAATATTCCCGAAGTGCCATATACCTGATTTGATATAAATGACTGAATGAGTCTCCCAGGGAGGCTGGGACTGAGTGTTATTTCAACACTCAGCCCCGGTCAGGCCACACCAGAAATGCTTGAGCCTTTAAAATGGAGAAAATTTCCCCTCCCTGTGCCTGTTTCAGCCTCTTCCAAGCTGTGTTTACCTTGTGGAGCCTGTCCATTAACTCAGACACCAGCTGCAAGTGCTTCCACTGCAGTACAGAGTCTTTTTTGTCTGGAAGCAACATGTGGTATCAATTTATCATCCTCAACAACGCAACAAGGAATCCACTCACTTTAAAAATAAAAAGAGAGTTGTGTAACTTAACTCTTAAAAGCCCCCGCTTTTTTTTTTTTTTAAAAAAAAAAAAAGACCTAAAGATTAGCAAGATGAGGTACAGCTGGTGGCTGCTGAGTCCAAGTTACACACTGGTCTGTTTTTATTTCAGTGTTTTGTAGTGAGTGGCTAATTCGTTATTTCAGATACAGGCTCCTAAACTGTAAAGTTATGGCTACAAATCAAAAGCAGTTGTTTATTTTAACAAGTGGGATACTAGGACATGGTGGGAGAAAAACAAACGCTATCTGCAGACCCATAAATGCTGCTAATGCTCATGTGGGAGAATAACACTTCATTTTATACTGTATTAACATATTTAATGTTCTAACTTCACTGTATGAAGTTGTCTGGTAGCCACGCAGTAGAGAAAGGCATCAGATCTAATACCACTGAAAAGAAGCCACAAAAATAATTCCATGTTATCAGCCTCCAGCCGACTGGAGGGAGCCCCACTTCTCCACAGCTCTGCTTGCTCACTTACATTTTTCAGTTTCCAGTCTGTGTCACCTTGCTCAAAATGGTGTAGCACAAAGCTTCTTTGGGATGAACATCCCTGGAGAGGGCCTCCACCAAAAAATAATTTATTTAAGAAAAGAAAAATTAAACTATTTTCTTTACATTCAGTTGTTGCTGAAACACAAGCTTGTGAATAATCCAACCTATTTTGCCCACCGATCCAGACCAGCGTCTATGCCTTCTCATGAAGTACTCAAAATCTGCTTCAACTAACAGTTTTACCTTTTGTTTAAAGTCCCCAGTGAGATTCAATTGCAAGTAAACAAGAAAACAGGTAACAGTGACTCCAAAATTATGAACAATTAAAGTTGCCAATTGTGTGCATGTACGTAGGAATTTCTGGTGAAAGGGATTTGCAAATCTAGGCAAGGAGAAACCTAGGAAGCACCAATCTGTTGGTTCCATATGACCATTTTCTGCCTAGCTCTGTAAGGCTGCAGTGCTGCTCTTCTCAAGCAACTCTGAAATCCCCAACCCAAAGAGGTCTCAGAATTTCTTCCTCTCTTCCATGTGTTTTTGCAAACCAGGAAAATATATATAATTTAATGAAGCAGTGAGGCTGTTCCGGAGATGCAGAAAAAGCAAGAACTAAAACATAAAGAAAGTCCTTCCACAGTATCTATCCAGTCATGTTCTACTGATATACATCTTTTTCCATATAAAATAGTATGTATTCCAGATTGTTATATTTTTCCTAAATTATGGAAGTTGCAGGGGGAAAAAAAAACATTAAGCAAATTACACACAGAGAAAAAAGAAACACTTCCTGACATCCAAAAGCTTTCAGTGCTCAATGTTTGGCATCATCTGCAAGTTCCTAAGGCAGCTCCCACAAATCTCACCAGATGTAGAAGCAAGCAGTGAGGGCGCACCAGGGTCCCGCAGGGTAAATCCCTTTGCACCCAGCTGGCAAAGGCCACCATCCTCACAGCCCTAGGAAAGGATAAGTGGGATGACACAGGCTCAGCCCTACCCAAGCATGCCCCTCCTGCACAAAAAGGGAAAAAACACCCCATAGATTTAGGGGGAAAAGGTCAGCTAGGCATCTGAAGGGTGGTTCTGTGGATTCCCCTCCTTACCCTCTTTTCAAAGGAGTATTTCTGACCTTGGTGGTAGGGGAATAGCTACAAGAGGCCCCCACTGTAATTGGCTCTCTGCCTGCATCTCTGTCCGTTGTCCCCCACCACTAGAAAAAGCAGAAAGCATTGAGTGATATTAAAGCTCCTTGGACAAACATTAAGTCCAGCAAAGATTTATCCTCCGAAATGCGCTAGCTCAGATAGGAGAGCAGTATGTGGATCTGCCTCCGTCCAGCACGCAGGGCACTGTGCCGTGCCAAATTATGACAGGAGAAGGTGATTAGCACAGGGAAAACAAACCCTCCCTAACAACAGGCGCCTCGCTCCCCACTGCCTCAGCTGCTCCTTGCCACAAGGGCAGGCGGCGAGCAACGTGCCCTCCAAGGAGGCTTATGCCCGCCCTCCCTTTTGAAAAGAAAAGCACCTCAATGCATGGAGCTGTGGGAACTGAGTCACAACTTAATCAAAAGTTTCCCCTCCCAACAATAACAACAAAAAAAAATAATTAATTCTAGCTAAAGCAACTGCTGCCTCACTCTTTGCAAGCAGTGATACTGCAAATCACTAGCTGTCGTAAATAAAACTTAGCTGAAAATATACACTGCCTGGAAATTGTCTCAGAGCATCACGCTTCCAGTTAGCAGAAAAATCTCCAGTTATTTTACAGTCAGACACCCTCTGACCACAGGAGTACTCTAATAAATAACATTTGTTTTGCTATGAGTAGAACATGCCAGTTGTCATTTATTTTTTTCCACCGGGTGTTGCAAGATGGGAAGCAGAGAGCGAGGAAAATGCTGATACTTTAACTAATGCAGCTGTGAAACAAGAACAAGGCTGGGCTCTCCAGCAACTCCTCCTGCCATGTACCTCGGCATCCTTTGCTATTGGAAGTCCCCTAAAAAGTAAAGTGTTAGCCTCTACATGTTATGCTGATGCTTCTCCATGTTAAGATGGAATTTGGGAATCAGGGGGCAGGCACTGTCTTTGGGAGGTTGCTAAAGGTACCTTGTCAAGAGCCACCTTTTTCATTCTGTTCCCCACACTTCGTATCCCAGCTGCCCAAAATTCCAGAATATAATTCATTTCAATCAAGGGATTTAACTTAATGAAGAGTAGGAATTTACTTTAAGGCATTACTCTTGCAAGGTGCTGAATGAGTGAAAATCCCAAGGCAGCTCACTGCAGACTTGACTGGGACATAAACACAGTCAGCAAGAGAATGGAAGATGTTGCCCCTTACTGAACCCAAGGATCTGCATACAAAAAAGCTGCAATGAATGCACATGGCTGGGTCTTTGCAGAGCCAGATTGAAACAGCTCTAATTTCTGTTCAGGAGTGGCGTCATCAGCAGATAACATCTTTATTTGTTTACTTTTTTCTTAATGGCAAGCCCGCACATTTAAAGCACTTCTACTGTAGGAACTTTGGAAATGACACCATGCCGTATTTGTGGAGCCCCTTCAGCATTGCATCACTGTAATTCTCCTCCTCCATGCCACAGAGTCCCAAGAGAAGTACAGGCACATACAACTAATCAACCCAACTATTATACATACAGTAAGTCTCATAAAAATAGCTACCACTGTCAGCACAGCCCCAGTCTGCCAGCTGCTGAAGCTACTGGAAAAGTCCTCACAAACCCCAGTGGTCACCCAGTTAGACCTCAATGAAACCAATTCCATTTTACTGCGAGGCAGACTTTCATCTTGAAGGCTTTGGGTTTGTTTTGCTAGAAAGAAGAATTAGAAAAAAAAAAAAATCCCTGTTTTTCATTTCTTAGATGCAAAGATCCTAGCACAACCCTCACGCAGTGTTGTGGAAAGCAGAGTGCTCAATTCTATTTTCGCTCATTCTCAGCATATGGCCGTTACTATACATCAACTATTTAGAAACATGTATGGGTGTTCTTTCAAGCCTTTATAAATAAATGTGAGTGATGCTATTGCTTATAATAATTCACTAAAAATAGTAGCTTCCCATGGAAGATCACAAAAGCCTCTCACTGCTGAATCACCTATTATAAACCTTTATTTTTTTAAATTTTTTTGTAGTCACGTGCTGATTTTTTTTAACACTTCCTAAGCCTGTGAAATGCAACTAAACCAGCAATATCTTCCACCACACAGTGGCAGGGAAAGAGTAAAATCCATGTGTATGAAGGAAGCCTTCCAGGGCTCCTGCCTTATCCAAGTGCAAGGCTGCCTTGCACGCAGTTCTGTAAAGTGCTAGCTATGAAAATGATAGATTGTTAAATACCTGGGCTGCATTAATTGGAAGTGTTGAGCTGTGCACACTAAACTGCAAATCTGGTGACAGTTACGGCTGACATGTGACTGATGAGAGGAACAGATCTGATACGCTGTTGCCTGACTGAGTTTGATCAGGCCTGAGCAAGCCCTTCAAAAGCCAGCACAGGCACCCGAGACCTTCTCGCGAGAAAGCCTTCAAGCAAGCTCCAAAACAGCCCCCGGCATTTCTGCTATGTAGACTAATCTAAAACAGGACCCCTCTCGTACTATTTTAAGCACATAATTAGTTATTATCGAACCAGAAGATACTATCTGATTTTTTTGTTTGTTTGTTTTTTTTTTTAAAGTGCCTTTTAAAATATGATGTGCTTCAGTCAGTAGCTGACACGGCAAAAGGAACAGTCCTGCTTCACTGACCCGAGCACTGGGGAAGCCAAGGGCACACCTAAGCATGACTCTCTGTGGGTCTGAACTGCTGGCTTTTAGGGGCAAAAAACCCAACCCCTAAACCATCCCACTATGGGAATGAACAACTGTGACTCCACATATTCACCAAGTTACCTCAGCACTGGTGTGGACGGGTGTGAATTAAGAAATGAGGGATGAGTGGACAGAACAACTTGAGAAAGTTATCTCTTCCTTCACGACTCGGGACTGGGTAGCTATGGTACTACCAATAAAAACCTGTGCACTCTTCAAAACCTAATGGCAGCTGTAAAATATTAATGCCTTTTGAAAGTAGAAAGTGATCAGTTTTCCTTTTGATGTATTCTGATGCGGATTCTGCATTCATCCTGAGAATAACACACCGGTACTCCCTAGCCTCTCGGTGTCTTATGGTTTCCTACATTTTCCCTCTGCGTTGGGGAATATATTTTAAACACTGCATTTAGAAATGTATTTGAAAAATCATACAGACTTGCTTTCTGTATACACAAACCAAGCTTATGGTGTGCCAGATGACACAGGTGGACAAAACCATCCACATCCTCACTGTTTTTACACAAATGGTAGCAAGATGGGTTTAATTCAGGAGTCCTTCCCTAGTCCATTATTTAATGTGACTTCCATGAGCACATCACACTGGGACACTCAGCCCCAAAACCAGCCCTGCCCACAAACTCACCACCAAGGCACGTGGCTTTAGTTTCCACGTTGTGATGCCCTGGCTGTAATCTCCAAGTTGAGAACGTTTGATATTTTCTTTTTTCCTATGTAGAAAAACTTTTTTACAGCCTTAAAATTTAACTCTCCTTACCCAGCCTGGGCAGCTCCAGGTCAGACCCTGACATCCAAGCTAGTGATGCTGACCCCACTTGGCAGTCATGGGGAGAAACCGGCACTTCCAGCAAATGAGCCCACCAGCCCATCTTCCTGTTTTCCTCTGCAAGTGCCTGACCCTCTCCACTGGAGAAGGTGGATCTCACCCTTGGCACAGGGAGGCTTTGGTACTGCAGCTGCTTTGGGATGTCACTCCCCGTGCCTCCTAGGGCATGGCAGCTTCAGAGAGCTAACCCTCACCCTCTACCTTTCCGGATTCATCCCAGCCTCACCTAACCCCAGTTATGAACTGGTTTAGTCTTCATTGAACCTCACCTCATTCAGGTGACTTGCATGTTACTGGTTTTACTGGATTTTTAAAAATTTGTTTTCTGTTCACTGCAAGGGTAAAATATACCTGAGGAGATGACAAAAGGGAAGATGACACCTATTACACTGCCAATGAATCAGCCCTTTGCTATAGCAAGCAGGACATTCCTGTTTCACATGCAACTGCCAACATCCCAGAAACCTCACAACCCAGGCAAATGCACAGGTATGAAAGTAACCTCTTTTTTTTTTTTTTTTTTTTTTTTTAGATCAATGTAATTGATACAATCACAATCACAAGTGCTAAATGTAGAGCCTAAAGCTAGGCTGTGTCAAAATACTTCAGCACTTCCTGATGCTTTGTTAGCACCCCACCCCAACACCAGGGCCCAAATAGCAGAACAATGAGTGGAGAAGCCCTTTCATGTGCCTGGTTTAAACCTGTAGACATGAGTAATCCCTCCTGAAACCAAAACTCAGCCTTGGTGGGGCCCTTGTATCGCTTAGTACATAGACTGGGACAGTTTTCAGAGGCAGCTGTGGAGCCACACGGCGATAGGTTTCAGGACCTTGACTGTGCCAACAGCCAAGGTTGTCATCAGGTACGAGGACAAGAATTACCTACCTGGTAGGTCACAGTCTGGTAGAGCTCCCACTGTGGGAAGGACTGCACGAGTAGAAGACACTTACATCTGGAAATTTAGAGCCTCAATAGGCAGACAAAGAAGAATTAATTCAATAAAGATGCTATAGTACATAAAATCAAGAGGCTTGCTTTGGTTTCATTTGCTATCACAAACCAGCCTTGCCTTACTTGCCCTTCAGGACACGCATTGAGGCAGCCTCTCAGTACCCTGAGATGGCGTCATTTCACAGACACCGTCCCCTGCTCTGGAAAATTTTAAGTATGGACTTGCTGAATCAAGATCTATGCATCTTGGGGTTACAATAGCTGTATGTACTCTGAGATGGCCCCACAATCCCTCCAGATAGGTGCTCTCTTACAGCACCAGACAGGAAGACTAATTTCTGCTTCTCAAGAGAAACTGGTCCCAGACCCCAGGTGGGTAGGGTGGACATGTTACATCCTGCTTTTAGGGGGAAAACTTTGAGTTATGGTAGTAGAACTACACCGCTTAAAGTATGTCTTTTTTCAAAACCTCTACCTGTTCCAAGACGCAGAGCAAATTTGAAAGGGCAATGGTAAGAATGATGGTGCCTTTGTACATCATCTTTTTTTATGACATGGTTCACAGCATTCATAGCTCAAGAATGCAAGGCCTCCTAAGCATGCCAGGTATCATTTTCATAACAAAGGTACACAAGAAACAAGAACCTTCACATTGCAGCTTAACAGATGAGGGCTAAAAGAGCGAGCATTGGCAAATGCTTATAGGGATATTTTCCCTCCTTCTGGGAAAGGGAAGGAACCCACTACCAAGCACTCTGCATGACATGTATGCGCATACCTCATGACAGGTCTGATAATACTTTTGTAATATGAGTTGATATGCAAAATGTAAAATGGGCTAACACAAACTAGCTTTATGCTTTTTTTTTCCTTCTTTTTTTTTTCCTATGATTAAAGTTTAGAGGAGATGGTTTATCTAAAAAATCAGAAATGGACCAGGGTACTTTTTAGTTAAGATTAGCAAAGTGGGGAATCAAAAAATTGAGATGGAAGAGTCCATGCTTGTCGCTAGTCACTTTTTTCAGAGCTAGTAGAAACTCATTGTATTTGTAGGATCTGACTCCATGCCCTGTTGCAAAGAGAGATTCCCACCTGCAAAGGCTTTGCCATGTATCTAAATGCATACACTGTGAACTGCTTTGTAGATTTGAAGAGGAATGCCTGCAACGTGGAGGGTTAGATATGCACCAGTCTTTGCCTTATTGACAAGGACAAACAAGAGGAGACACACAGAAATTTCCAATTTTGTTCACAGGCAAGTTTCAAAGCTTGCAAAAGTTAATGAAAACCTTCTAGTAGTTTTGTATCAGGCTCTTTTTGAGGTGAAAATGAATCATATTAATTATTTCCAGCAGAAATGGGTTCTTGGTGCCATCCAATCACAGCCATAACCCCAGTGGCCCTTCTGAAGCAGAGTGACAGCTGAGTCACTAATGTTAAAACAGGAATGAGAAAAGGAAAATGAAAAAGAAACTAGGCTACTTCCCCTGAGGAGCTAAATACAGTATTTAATGGCATCTTTTTATAAGGTTAACAAATCAAATGCTTCAGCTATGAATTGTTGCCATCATCATTACTACAACAGGATGACCCTGGCAAACCTATCTCCATCTAAGTTTTTCCTCCTGATACACATAAATAAGGAGGAAGAGGCTGGAGGCTTCCTCACCACACTCTGGGCCTTTGGGGATATGGGTAGCAATAGCCACATAAGGCTTTAACAGGACAAACAGCGATGCTGTCAACAAAGGGGGAAGACAGTAGGAGGGAGCAGATGGGTATTTGTCTTTTCCTGCATCTGCAGCAGCTGCCATCTTCATCAGCTGTTGCCCCCGTGGCACTCTGCCTGCACAGGCAGGAGCAGGCAGCACTTGAGTTCCTCTTGTTTAACTCACACTGAAGAGTTGTCCCCCTCACCCCACTGCCCCTAATGAGTGTGTCAAAAGCAATTAAAGTTAGGATGGCAAGAAACCTTAAAGCTATATGCACAGAGGAGCATGTTTTTTCCAACAGTGCAGAAGTGTTTGGGCACTTTGGACTCCATGTTGCTCGTAAATTGCATTTTCGTAAGCTGCATTTCAGTGAAGTAGCTTAATATAGGCATATGCCAGAAAATATCTGTCCAGCAGAACAGTAAGGACTGAAGCTGTTTTTCCAGGAAAACAGCTGCATCTACCTGACAGGCCTTCTGTATTGGGAGACCCTAAATGTGCTGATAAGGCATTAGGGCATAACAGGGTGAAATTTTAGCTCATTTTCACCTCCCTCCTGCTGTTCCAGTGCCACGTTTGTGAGCAATGGCCCTGGCTCTGGGCTGCACCAGGCAAAAGCTGCTCCGCAGCTCCAGGCCCCAACAAATGGTTCCCACTGAACCCAACAAGAACCCACAACGTAATCAGAAACGCAACAGGAGTACGGGGTGGTTTGAAACACTGCTTCCTGATTTGACAGCAGTGCCAAACATGGGAGTGCACAAGATACGGGCACACAGGGAACTGGGCCACCTGGGCAGATAATTCCTGGAAAGATCACATGCGTTTTGACTAACCTTCCTCCTTGGGGCTGATGCCAGGGAATGCACAGTGGACACCGGTGGTACTGCATTTATATCTTCCTTTTAGGGAGCCATTTCCTCTGAGTTCCAGGACCTAACTCAGCCCTGCTTGCCAAACACTCAAAATTTCTATTTAATTAATCCCACACATGTCTTCGGCAGCCTCTCCATTCAGCTGGCTTAAGCACCCCATCTATGCCTTATCACACACTCTGGTCATGTTATATGTTATATATTACTTTAAGCATTATGCAAGCACGATGCTGAATTGCACGTAATTGCCATTCATGCAAGAAGTCTGGCTGACCTCTGTCAGACTCTTCATGGGAGAAAAAATTTGCAGGATTAGGACTGAAGCCTAGAGACAGGGCCATCTCTTCCCTCTGCCCACCCCCTCTCCCTTGGCTCTAGCGTCCAGTACATGCTGTTCTCTTCACTACTTCGACACAGTCCTTCGGCTTTAGACCTGAATGAAGAAAAGCAGAGCAAGCAAGCTCTGTGATTCAGGGGTATTTAAAAGAGGAAAAAAAGAGCAACTGTTAGCCAGAATCTGCCAGGAGGAGGAGAAGGAATTGGTCTGTGTGCCAAGAGGCAAGAGTCCATAGTGTTTCAATTTCAAAGACTTTCAGGAAAAACGACCTCAAGATACTTTCACAGGCTACTTTGAACAAGTCACAGTTTGGTATTTTGCTGGTTTTTAGCTCCTGTCCTTTTTTCCACCTAGATAACTTGGTTTATTTCACTTGGTTAAAGGCAAAATTACTTTAATAACTTTAAATAACTTTACTCCACCATTTATGGGCACTTACATGTCAAGTAGCTCTGGATTACTGCTATATAGTGGGATGCTTGGAAAAGAGTCCTTGGGAACTATAATGCTGTCAAACGCCTCAGTGCTTCAACCCTACCCCATCACCCCGGTACAGCAGCCAGCAAACACAGAGCACTTTCTTCTGCCATGCCCCCTCTCCATCCCCCACTCCCTCCTCAGAATTAGGACATTGCTGGAACTGGGTACAATGCTGTTTGCAATCATGCATGTTTAAAACAAAAAATGAAGTCCTGCACAAAATCAGGATTGTATCTCAGGCTGCCTGCAATCCAGCACCCTTATGCTGCCCAAAAACACAAAAATGGAGCTTGTATGTTTAGATAACAACTGTAGCAAAATTAAGACAAAAACTGTAAGCAATCCTTTTTAAATTCAGATAGGGCAGAGAGTGGCTGCCAGGACCTTACAAACGTTTGACTTGTTGCAATCCCAGGTTTCCACCCTGAGTCCTGGGTGTGTGGAAATCATCTGGGGACACAGGTGGGCATGGGAGAGCCCTGTACCTGCAGTTCCCCTCCCACCGGGGAGGGGGCCAGCTGGCAGACCCTGAGGAGGGCGCAGTGTGTGGGGACTCCAGGCAAGCCACCTGCCCAATGCAGGGGGAGTAAGGCCAGGCCTGCCTGCTCAGTTCCAGGCACAGACCGAGAGGTCAGCATGATGCTGGGTTTGTTGGAGAGGTCTCTGCAAATTCAGGGCTCTGCCTTGCAGAGAAGTAGGTCTGGCAGGAATGGGGTAACAGCATCAGAGTCTAACTCCTGCAAATATTAATAGTAGTCACATGCTCGTCAGGAGGGGAATCTACCCTTTCATGAGCACACACTGCCAATAAGTCTCATCAACAGCAGATCTGGGATGCCCCAACAGCATGCTTTGCTAGGAAAGCATGGGAAAAAAAACAATTCACAACTCTAGTCTTGCTGACAACTAGTCCCTGCGATGTGGTGAACATCATCTGCCAGGTACTGAATGCCCCAGGTTATGCTGACTCTTACTGGAGAGAAAGCAACCTGCTGTATCACCTGCCTACTGCTGACCACAGGACTGGGCTCACTATTGAAGAACTTCTGGAGCCCCATGTGTCAAATGACAACGAGCCCTGCTGTTTTGGTGGGGGGTTTTGATCTTTTGGTAGTACCCAGAGGAAAGCTGGGGGAAGAGTCTCACCATCAGCCAAGTTTGCAGGAGTGTTACTGAGATAAGGAAACAAACACTGGCTGGGAATGTCACGGTGTCATGCCGCTGTCCTGATGCACGGATTTTCGGCCATCACCACACACACTGCAGCGAGGTCTCTACCCCAGAGCCCAAGCACTGCAATACAGGCATTTCACAGGCTAAATCACATCAGTTCTCCAGACTGGCAGTAGTTTTGAGAAATGGTCTTCTTCAGGAAAAGGAAAAATTCAAAGCATCCCACAGGACATGATCCATGTTCCTCCATGGCTATCCCAACAAGTAAGGGTAAAATGAAAAGCCTGAGACAGACGTCAGCAGCTCTCAGGGGCCTGACAAGCCCTGGAAAGGAGTGCTTTCCAGCACCAAGAAAAGGCTGGGAGTATCACCTTCCCCTGGGTACATAGCAACAGTTGCTAGTTTTGGCAGGCAGCAAGATGCAGTGCAAGACGTGAGGGTGACATCATTTGATTATCACCTCGCTTCTCTCAGATGCAATTGGATTCCAGTAAGAAATTATTTTTAGAATCTCTACAGACAAAAACTAATTTATTACAGATTTGGGTAGAGGAGGCTGGGGACAGTATTACTAGCAGACAAAGCCTTAACAAGGCCCAGGTATTTGGAAACCAAAACCACAGCAGAAATAACATGTACGTATTAGCAATGAAGGTAATTAACCTTCTGAAAAACACACTTAAAGGTGGGTTGGATTCTCCACTGCTTTAAATTTTTGCATTTAAGGCTAGATATTCTTCCAGAAGATGGGATGAAGCTGAAAATGAATTCGGGATTTGCTCTTGAAAGAACTGGTGGGAGCTCTAAAGCTTTTATTCAGAAAGCCTGCCCTTAAAAACCTTAAAGCTTAATTGCTGCCTGTACTTGGGAAGTTCAGTTCCACTTTGCTAATACAGGCATTTGCAGTTATGAAGAAAGTTAAGAATTACTAGAGGATATCATGACATATGATGTAAATACTCCAGGGAAAGCAGTACAGAAGAAAATAAATAAACCCCCTCCAAAATCTTAAGCCAGAGGTCCATTGCTTTTGCCCCAGACACAAGAAATGAGTAACATCATGTCTTGTTACTCTGTGCTACTGGGAGCTTGAAAGTAATTGATCTTGCCTCCAATTTCAAGTTAGCTGTGGTGTTTGTTTAGGAGAAAAGGTTCACATGACAGGCTGGAGCTTCTGAAGGAGACCTTTTGCTGAAGCAGTAGCAGCTCTCTGGAAATAAATAACTGCAGGGATTCCCAAGCAGTCGTGGGTTTGTCAGCAGCAGTCCGCTGCTTGGCAGTGCACAGCACTCTTCATTATGTTTATGCAACTACAGGTATTAGTATTTACAGCAAATGGCTTCTTTTTACATCCCTTACTTTGAATATTTGATATCCTTTATGAATTTTAATGGACCGTTGTACTGTCTTGTGTTTTTTAGCTTGTCATTTAATATGCTTGTACAGTGACAGGCTAATGAACTACTGAGTGATGTCAGGAACTGTGTGGTATGTCACAACAACTTGTTTTATAAAATAACAGGGCAAAGCTTTCTCTACTTCTATAGCAAGGACAGATTCTCTGCTCTGCTTGCCCCAAATGAAAAATGTTTTGAGCAAGAAAGAAGGAAAAAAAAAAAGGCAAGACAGAAACAAAACTGCACTGTCAGGTTTTCATTTTGTTACAGCCCTCGTAATCAAACCCAGAAATGCTATGCAGCGAGAGGCCCTGGACTATCACATCATCCCCAGTGCAAAACTTCTGACTGACGTAAGCAATTGACTTGTCTGCTAATTTGATTTCTACAACTCACTGCGTCGGGACGTGACCGATAAGAGCTGACTAGCAATTCCCACAGATAGGGATTTTGCAGAGCCTTGCACACCGTACAGTGCGGCCAACTCCACCCATTTCTTTCTGCACATGCCACTGTCACCCGCAAATCTGAGGCAGACACACAGGACTCTCTATCAGCAGGACCATATGCGTCTGCAGAGATAGCAAAAGCCAGAGACTGCCATCATCTAGCCAAATAAACAACTTCACATACAAGAAATGACATGCAGCAGGAGAGATCCAGGAAAGGACATGGTTTAAGCGTCCTAATTTCAGAGGCTGTTGCTTCAAGTTAACGCCTCTAGCAGATGTAGGAGGCAACCCAATAACCACACATTCCTCCACGACACAGGTTCCTATTGTGGAGGAGTCAAAGTCAAGAGGGATAATCCATACCCAAAGCAGAGAAGATGGACTTCTTAGAAACTGATGCACCTAAATTGAAGATTTTTATGTGTGTGAAAGGCCTGAGATAAATACTTCGCTAGAAGGGAAAGAAAAGGAAAATGGATGGTAAAAGGCAGGCCAGCAAATAACATGAGTAATTTGAAAATATCTGGGGTAGGTGGGCAATAAATTACAAACCATCCAGCCTGTGGAGATTTACGAGAGGCTGTCTGCCAGCGAGGCCAAGCAACTACTTTTTCTGGAGTGGGGTAGGCAAGGAAGTGCAAGGGGAAAGACTGAAACTCTTGGTTACTGGAAAAGTAGATTTTTAAAACCGTCAGAGAAGGCAGGACAGACTAAAAAAGGAGACTGCTCAAAAAGCTCAGGCTTCCTGGAGCTACACACCTTGAACTGAAGGCTGTGCCAGTACCTGTGGCCATAACTGCCTCCCGCAAAGGATGCAGCACTGCTGCTGGAGGGCTGGGAGGTGCCTGACCTTACCTGCCCAAGTCCCATCACACCTTCCTCCTCAAGGGCCAGCAAGGACTTACTGCTTCCCCCGGGGTGTGCAGGGGGAACAACAGCAGTGCACAACAGAGCAGCGAGCAGTGATGGACACACTCCCCAGAACGGCTGCATCCCTTTTCCCTCTCCAAAATTGCTCACTGGGGCTTGGGGACCACAGCTCTGCAAGGCAGCGCTCGCAGACTCACAGGGCCCCTGTCAGCCACTGGTGACAGCAGCCCCACAGAACAGTTTTCTCAAATAAAAATACTGTTTACTACTAACAGAAGGTAGGCGGCATAATGTTTTCTAAAATCGATACAAAAGAGGACATATGTCTCTCCTAGATCAGTCCCGCAGCACCTCATGTTTTGGGAGCTGAGAAGCTGAGATCCCTGCAAACTTGAAGGCAGGTGTCTGCTCCCAGTGAGCAGCTCCCAAACAACTGCCTCCTTTCTGCCTAGAGAGGTTTTTTAACTGTTTATAGTTCCTTTGATCTGTTCCTTCTTAACATTGGCAAAACAAAGTGAAGCTGAAGGAGGTAGGATCTTCTCAGTTAATAGTGTCAGCATTGTGTCTTAATCCCCCCTGAGGCATCTTCCCAGAGTCATTTTACCAGCAGCCACTGTCTTGCCTGCCTTGTTGTTTTTAAAACTACTTTGATATTAAACCAACCCCACAAAGCCCTACAATAATCACCACAATACTGGCGACAGAGGGTGAGGAAGAGCAGGACAAGCCCCAGCTACCCACCTTTAGGCATCTTGGATATGCAAGCTGGGAGTTGAGGATCCTGAGGCATCCTGAGAGCTGAAGCTTGTTTCAGAGCACCCAAGGTCAAAACTGCCCCACTGCTCATGTGAGGCACAGAGGCACCTGAAGTTACACCCTGACGACCTTCTCCTCTTCTCTCTTCTCCAAGTTATTTTGTCCTTTAATTTGCCCCTTTGTATCACTAAGATTGCAAGCACTGTGCAAGCTGTTCTCATCTTTGCATGCCCAGAGACATAAACCAAATAATAATACTAGGTGAAAAAGGGGAAATTTGTCTCAAGACCATGATGTTTCTATCAAAGTGACCAGAGGCACAACATTCATGCCCTAAACAAGAGGGAAGGTAGGCAGGCAGGGAAGTATGGGAAGAGGAATCAGAACTAGCGACACATGCAGTAATTCATCCAAACCAACAGAAAGGGGCTACAGACTTTGTTCTTGCACTTGTCAAGTAAATGACTTGTAACAAACAATAAAAGTTTCTCTACCAATAAAACAGACAAAGCACTTAGTACCTGTAATTTTAGCCTCAGAGAGTAAACTATTTAATTCTTCATTTTTAAATTTCTTTTACGTCTGAAAAGATCACTAGCTCCTCACTCTGGTGCTTCCACAGCAATTTAACAGGCATCAAATGACAAGATAACAAACTGACAAACCTCAACCCAAAGGAGAAATCTCTCTACCCTCATTTAGAACAGAAACTTTACTATTCAGGTCCCTCTGAGAAAATCTAGAATAAATAAATACAGTGCTTTTCCTACCCTCTTCATTTAGGAAAAAATCACCACCACCATCATGTGATGCAGCCTCAAGGCCATGGCTTTCTAGAAAGAAAAGCCAAGGGGAACAATTGTTCCTGAAGGGTTTGCCTGTCTGCAGAAACAGGATCACATCAAGCAATGAACAGCTGGACAAAGTGCCTTAAATCACACATCACAGATGTTTCTTAGTCCTCCATGAAGCTAACACAAGGAAGCACAGCCGCTGAGGCCAGCGAAGGAGGGCAAGGAGGTGGTGAGGAAATATAGGGATGCTGCCACGATTTTTATGCTGACCATACTTTTGCCTGACAGCTACTGAAAAGGCAAGACCCCCTGGCCACCAACAGTGGCCAGGCAATGGGTCAGGCAAACAAAAGCCCTGTATCTCCATTCTGCAGAGGTGGAGGCATGACTGGGTGGCAGAGCTGGTGGAAAGCAATATATCAACTGGAAAACTACGATGAACGAAAACCTAAGCATTATTACAAAACCATAAAAAACTGGGGGGGGG
>NW_020799097.1:49819206-49823397 GCF_003259725.1 Athene cunicularia | reverse complement strand
GGGGCAAGTTTCTGTGAAAATACTGTAATAGGTTACCTTTATGTGGATGACTCTTCACGCTCGCCTAGACTGAGTCACTCTGTGAACTGCCTTGCGGTACATCTGTCTGCCAACTCCTGGCTAAACTTGAACATCCTGTGACTGAAATGAATGCATCAAAGGCTAAAGCCCCGCAAGGTAACAAGGTTTTCTTTGTCTAGGACATCCAGATGCACCTGCGTTCCCCTTACGCTAGCTAGCTCTTATGTATCCTCTGGGTCTATACTGGGTATGCTTCTGACTTTCAGAGCCTGTATAAAACTAGTAGACTAGGACCTTGCCTCTCACCCTGCTTTCAGAGACCTCCTCAATCCATCCCTCCCCACATACTGGTAACATCCCCCCCGAAGCCTGCTCAGCATCACACCACCACCATTTGCAGAATGCAGAGGGCCAAAACTTTTGCACGCCATGACTTGCCCTCTCACTGTTTTGAGTGCTTTTGGTGCAGACCTCACCCAAGCACAGCTGACAAAACCTGCCCCCTTCTACGACATGCACCATATCTGCTGCTCCCTCATCGATATCCACTCCCCCAGTACCACGCCCAGGTCAGAGATGCTGCACCATCACCTGCTTCCTGCACAGCAGCGAGCCCTCCTCCGTGCACCAGTTAGCGCTCATCTTCAGGTGCAGTTTAGCCAGGGCTAGGTTTCTCTGGAAAGAGACTTGCAGTATTTCATACAAGAGAAAATTACAGGGGGAAAAAAAAAAAAAAAAAGAGTACAGTTTCGGATGGGGATCTGTTCTCAATTTTTTGTTGCTTTGGATATAAAATTTTACTTTACTGTAAACAATTTTCAAATACTGGAGGACACAATTGCTACCAACAAATGCAGGCACAGAAACTGCTCTGACACCATCTCTTAGAGAAAGCAAGCCTGCACTGCTGGATTCTGCATTTCCACCGTGTGCCTTTCAACCTATTTGCAGTTGTGGTGGAAGGAAAAGAAAAAAAGTAGCATTACTTACATTCCCAGCTTTCTTCCCCAAATCAGGAACACCCTCCTATCTCTTAGGGGACAATATAAACTTAAATCATTTTTCCTGCCCTCACTAAAACCATTTTAAAACCAGCGTCAGGAACAAAACAAATGTCCCAGCTAATGTAATGTGTATTACTCAGTGATGATAAACACTTATACACCCACCTAGACTTTTCACTTGATGTGGTTGGAAACTGCTATGTAAGGTGGAAAAAGTAAGGTAGGCTGCTTTTATTTTTGGCATTTGTTTAAGAGTTTAGGCTTACTGCAGCAGTACATTTACTCTGGCTCCTCGTGCCGTCTGAAGCCAACTATGCAGGGGTATTTTGTGGCTGTTTTTTGAGGAGAAGAAAGAGGTATCACACCCCTGTGTCTCCTATCCCACCGCACTGCCTGGCTGCAAGAAGGGAGCTCTATGGGAGACCACCTCCTCTTCCTCGCCCGACAGAGCAGGGCTCAGCAAGGTAAAGCTCTGTCTAGCCAACAAAGCTCTTTACCACGAATATCCTTATTAAACACAGCCTTATCAGAGACCAGTTTCTGCAGTCTGAAGCAGTCAGGAATTAACTCTGTCAATATTTAAAATTTGAAGCCAGGATTAGAGCCCACACCCATGGGGATGCAAGCAGGCGTGCAAGTCACAGCACAGACACCCCACTGTGCTCATGCTGTGCTGGGGGGCTGCCCAAGACGCCGAGGATCCGGGTCTCTACCCACTGCCTTGGGGGTATCCTGGGCCCCCCGAAAGGGCTTACTCCCCCAGGCTGCTGCAGCAGGAGAAGGGGGATGCCAAAACTCGCCTGTCCTCATGGGATGCAGGGGAAAGGCCGTGCCAGTGCTGGCATAAAGGGTTGGGCTGGGGAAAGACCCCAGGTTCAGTGGCATCAGCTGTGTGCAGAGGGCAGGAAAAGCCAGCCTGGCGGGGGACAGCACCCCACAAGATAGACCAGGACTGTCAGGATGGGAGGCTCACCAGAGCTCCCCAAAAGGGTGCCACTGGCCAGCGAGGTGCACGGCTAGAATATAAACTCATTCAGTATGCTCCTTCGGCAGCCTCTGGCTCTAATCCCCACCCACGGGATCAGACTATGTCTCCTGCCTTATCCACAAGATGAAGCCGTCTATCCCCGACACAGCCCTCAGGGCAGGGCTGTCGGGACCAACGCTGCCTGCCTTCCCTCCAGGGTGAGCCTCCACTGGCACGGCACACGGCACGGCTGCCTGCCCAGCCTGGAGAAGGTGCGAGCTTCACCCTACTAACCCATGAGTCAAGGTCTTAATGGAGACCTTGCTCCTCCTGCTACATACTGAAAGCTGGCAACGCTATTGATGGAGACTCCATGAAGCACGTTTGTAATACTGTGCTAATAAGGCAGTGGCAAGGCTATTGTGCCCTGTCATTAGCAATCCTGGAGAAGAGCCTTCATGATGCCCTTTCCTACAGAAAGAAATCTGCAAAAAAAATCAGTGTTGCTGTACTGTTTGTGTCAGACCTACCAAGCTTGGCACAGACTCCTCAGGTGTAGGTGCTGGGCTTTTGCCAGAAAAAGTCAGCCTGGGTAAGCGGTGAAAACAAACAGTATGTTATGCGAAACACTGCGGTCTGCATTTCTTTTTCTTGCTCAGATAATCCATTGTCCCAACCAAATATACTGCTTCTTACATTTAGAGCAACAGGGGATGCTTGCAGTGACTGGCATTGAGAAATAATAATTCACATGTCATGACATTAGTATTAATACTCATGACTGTAATAAGGACTATTCCAAGCCTGTAATACACTCTGAAGTATTGCATTGCTCTCTCAGCTGAAAAAAGGAAGCACCTTTCCTGGGATTCACAGCATTGCTGCTAGCTCCTTTCCACCAAAAACGTAAAATTGGTGAAAAAACCATATATAAATAGGTAGAATGACATGAAAATCAGAGGTTATGCCCACTAGCCTTTTCTATTTTCCCAGTGCTGTTGTTAGAGAGCCCAACAAAGCACTGGAAGAAAGGTTAGAAAAGTTGTAGGAATAAAGGAGAAGAGAGATGATTTTGATCTTATCTTCATTTGTACTATATCAAGCCTCTTAGCTGAATTAAAACCCAGAACATGTATTATTTTTTTTATATTAATCCACATACCAAAATCATACATACTGATGATTGCTGAAGATTTCACTGCAAGTTCCTCTGTATTTCTTACTGCCCAGAACTTGTGCACCTCCCAATACAGCAGTACATTTCAGCGCATGTCTAAACAACAATGTTTTTTAAACCATTCCCCTTCCTCTCAGCTCGCTTTACAACAGGTTAAGTTCAGGTTAAGTAACTAAATGGTTAAGTAACTAAATGGTTAAGTTCATTACTGAGTCCAATTACAAACATGGGTAAAATATTTCCATCACTTTTGGCATAAAGTACAAAAAGTTGCCTTTCTGCTTGACTAAAAGCCTGAAAAACAATTCACACAGCATACATTGTTCAAGAAGTGAGCACAAACAAGCTTAAAAGCAGATAAACTTTGCAGGTGTCATGTGGGAGCAGAGAGGGCAGAACCTACTGTTCCCACTCCAGCACCCCAGGGCAGTGGGTGCAGAAACGGCCATGCAGTACTGATGGGATCCTGACCATTAACCTCAGTGTAAGTGCTGGGAAATCCAAACTCGCACCTCAGAAAATAAGCAGCTACAAAAAAGGTACAATCCTCATCTCTCCTATGAGTCTAACAGGACCTCTGTCTCATGCCAGCGGGAGGTTGGCACATGGAGCAAGAGCAGAACATGCCCCACGATGTCTTGTAAATGCCTGGGTGTTAAACCCAACCACAGACAGCAAAACTGAAATGCAATTATACTGCATGAGCAATTTAAATTATTAAATGTTTTAACTTACTATCATTTAAACATAACAGCATCAATGGAAAATTAAGTTTTTATGGGACTTATGCTGTATCAAGGACTGGCTACTATAAAGAGACAGGAAAAGATTTGAGATAGAAAGTGCAAATTGCACTATGCGGGATGCTTTTGGATTCCTTCAAAGTGGTTCCCTGTTTAAAAATAGGCTTTGGTGTGAGCTTCTGAAACCTACTAACTATGCAAAACCTGCTATTACCTGTGTGATGGTATTTCTCCAGCACTTGCAAACTCCTTGTGCATCTAACAGTTCATGCCCCCCCC
>NW_020799097.1:49767135-49819156 GCF_003259725.1 Athene cunicularia | reverse complement strand
CCAATAAATAATAACCAGGGTTAACTCCTTTAATCAAAACAAAAAGTAACTAAGAAATTGCACTTTGGTATTGCAGGAGACAACCTGGGAAGACCTGTGAGGCTCTGAAAGAGATCCCAAGGAACAGCCATCACACACAGAGCACAGGTACAACTCGGCTTTAACAGCCGCCATATGAAAACTCCTGCCTGCAAGCCTCTCTCCCCAGGCTCCAGCAAATGCTACCCACACTAGAATGGTACCCACATTAGCCAGCCTAATGTAGAGCTCCATGGAGACACAGTCCACCATCACCAAATTTAACAAAAGATAGAACCAGGCAGGGCAGCAGGAAATTCCTGGTCATCTGCCTTGCCCCTTTCAGTGGAAATATATGACTAAAGGAAGACAAAACAAAGCTGCTACTAGCCCTAGCATTCAAGGCTTTATTTTATTTGGCTTGCATACTAAGAGCATTAAGAAGACAAGGCCTTCACTCCCAAAGAGCACAAACTCCTTTTCCAAACAAAATGAAGAAGCTTTCAGTGAGCCAAAACCTGTGGGGAGATTTTCAGACACCAGAGGCAGTAGTAAGTGCCTTGATTCCTACTCAAGTCAGCAGAAATCAGGTGCCTAACCCATCTGCGCGTCTGAAATCCCCTCAGTAATAGCCTAATGCGTCAAAAAGGAGAAGCAAATGGGTTTTGTCTATAGGGTGCTTCTCAAACAAAGAATACAAATTGCATGTGACAGACTGCTTCGCAAGTTTAACTGTGTCTACGTGCGTGTGGAAGAGCTAATGGAGAAGTATGCCAGTCATTTTTAATAAAAAAAAAAGGGGGGGGACACGACATCCCAGACATGCAAGACCCCTTGATTTGAGCAACCTGTAATTTGGAAGTAGCATACGTGACTGCCTGCCCACAGCCATGGAACCCATGGGCCACTCAGCTCAGGGCTGGCCTTGCCAGGCACAGTGCACTAATGAGACTCCCATCCTACTGTCCTAAGAGCTAATGTCAGTCACCTCCAAACGTTCCTCTTTCTCTTTAAAAGCATTCGTCTTCATGTCCCAATGCATCTGTTTGCAGCAGCATCACGAGTCCGCTGCTACCACTGTGAAACACGTACCTGCCAAGCAGGGTGAAAGCCGTGCTTGGAGGTACATGTCCTTCAGAGGCGATGCTGCCTCTCACTAACCAGGCCTGTCCCTGCACTGGCCCCCAGGATTTTTTGGAGATGCTTGGGTGGTTGTGTGAGTGGGTAACCAGCTCAATATGAAAATACCCTTGACTTTCTCCTAGTGTATCATTTTCCACCCTTAGTAGTTCCCCCGTCTAGAGAGCTGCGTGCCTACACACATCTCCACCAGCATGATGTGAATGCAGGCTCATGTCGGGTGTCACTGGTCCAAACAGGGCTCCCACAGTCCTTTTTTTTCTTCTTCCCTGACAGATTTGGCCAGATCAGCTCTCTGAACTGGCGTGCTGAACAGCAGAAGAACTGACATTGGTGGAGAAAGGGAGGAAACAGGAAACCACGGGAGATGCAGGGAGGGAAGGGAGGATGCAGGACAACCAAAGACCTTCTTAGGGTCAGCTTACACTGCCGTGGAAAACATGACTGTTGGAAGCCACGCTCCTCTCTGTGCCCTGAGATGCAGCTAGCCTCAGTGATCATGGGAACATCCCCTGGGAAGTTAAGGCCATAGCTTCAAATTAAATCAACCAAGCACCCCAAATTCAAGGGGTTTTTTTGCAAGTTTTTGGTTCATCTTTCAAAAGCAGAGGAAGAGCAAAATACAAAATTTAGATCCAAATCTTCCTGAGTAGGATGCCTGGACTAAGGTAGGAGACTAGGTCAGGCACCTGTTAATTAGGTATCTCACCTGGATCCTGCTAGCTTCCAAAAGGCTCTTCTGCTCATAATTTCGTAGCACTGCAATCAAACCCCGATTTCTCCCCCACCCCCTTATCTTCTGCAGTTCTCCCTGGGTGATAAATGCAAAAGTTTGTAAACACGCTGGCATTTTGATGTGGTTTTTTAGTTCACAAAAATATTCAAAGCCACACCAGTATTTGGCAATACTGCAGAAACCATACACAGAGGGTTACATTCTCCCACTGAGTATCTGGGGAGGAACATTCAGCAAGGTGTTGGTGTGTTAAAGGAAATGAGTTTGTAAGAACCAGCACCTCCCTCTGATGATAGCATTTAAAAGAGGTCAAGGCTTTCAGAGGGACCCAAGGCAATTATATGCTCCAGACTCATTGAGTTTCAATTAGATTTGTGCACTTACTTCCTTCAGGTTCTTCTAAAATGACTTACACCTATAATCAAACTTAAGTTTTGAAGCATCTTTCTCCCTTTGTGTGTATGCAAGTCTTTATTGGGGAAAATCTTTTGTGTGGATGATTAACTTCAAATGTACTTAAGTATTTCTTGAAGAGAACACAACTTACACACATTTAGATTTAAGCAAGTGTTTGCTTGTGTTTCTGAAGAAAAGATTAACTTAATTACACGTCTACCTATTTTTCTCAACAGGGTCCCTTCACACATCTAGCCTTAATTTTTGCATGGGTTTGTGTTTGGGTTTTTTTTTTTAAACAAGATGTTCCCACCACACTACAGAGTTTATAAACTTGGTTGTTCTTAGATCCCTATAATACTCTCAGACTGGGATATGCGAGTAGAGAATATACTAATTCTGAATATATTGATTTTCATCCAGAGAAAACCATTTACACATACCAAGTTTCACTACAAATGTAAGCAGTGTATGATTAGCACTAAATGTTGGGTATGCCATATTACTGTGTAATATGCTGATCGTCGAAAACCTTGAGTTGTAATCTTTAATAACCTGTCTCTAAACAGTGATCTAAACTTGACTTCTCCACATATTTTGTTTTACATATTTGACTTGTTAATAATCTTTCCAAAAGCTGCACTCAAAGGGCAGTAAAATATAAAGATCCATGTTAAAAATAGACATATTTGGATTCATTATATTAGAAATCAGTAATGCTAATTTCATATTCTAAGTAATGCTTAAATGAAAGACAGGTACTAAAGTATTTCCTAATGAAACGTGGGGAAGACCTTGAAAGCCCTTATGCAAGTTTGAAAACAAAAAAGCACAAGCACAGCAGACATTGAATGATCATCCTCACAGACATCTGCATCTAACTTCTAGTCTGAGGAACTCATACCTGCGGAACTTGTACCTTAAATCTTTACAAGCATTGAGCTTAGCCAGAGCACTCTTGGAAGAACCCAGGATGGGGGTAAGACAGGGTCACTGGCTGAGGTCAGCTCACCTGCTAACAACACTCCATTAAAATTTCAGCTGCACCAGAGTGGAGGTTTTACGCAGAAAGTGAAATGACTCTGCCCTTTTGCACATCTGCAATGCAATGCACTATTAAGCAAAATTAACTGATTATGTAGCAAACATGGCAAAATGAAGCACTGACTCCTCTGACAGTGCTATCTCCTTTTTAATGAGGCACAGAACAATCTGTTACCAGGCCCAGTGCTACAGACAGTATTTATTGTAATGGGTCCCTGCTCATCTATTTTTTTATAGTTGAGTACGTACCTCAGATGCCAGAGGTATCATACATTAACTGTTGAGCCTACAGGGGCACAATATCTGGTCATGTCACTGGATATTAACAAGCGTGTACAAAGGATCTCCTACAGTTTAATATGTTTAATGACACCTATTCTAGTCCTCCCAATCTGTTCTATAGGCCTTCCCTTTGCCTTATAAACACTTGGTCCAGCCCATTCACACCTGTATGGCTCATCCTCCTCCGTTACTTTGAACTTTCCTTGCCTCCAGTAAGTTGTGCTGGCCATGCTTAACTTATCAGGCTTTTGTAAACCAAGGAGTGGCTGAAGAACACTGCTAGGAAACCCTACAGGCAACTGCAGAATCAGCTAAACTGTGTACAAAATAGGTCACTTCTGCATTATCGAATGTTCTTGGTGCAATTATGATCACAGAGAACCATTCTGAACTGAAAAAAATTATGGTAAGGAATGAAGAAGAAGGGAAAGCCAGCAACAGCAAACATGAAGTCCCATTCCTTGGCAAAAGAATGCCATCCACAGATTACTCTGTCTGGAAAAAGAATAGGCTTTAAAATGAACATGGCTTTTATCACATAATTAAAGGCTGCAAGAGGACATATTTAGGTTTTCTAGTGCTGTGATGAACATTGGAAGAGCATGGAATAAAGCATTAGAAATCTGTAACAGGCAGCCTCTAGAAAGTAACCTGATGGAAGCTGTTACCCATGCAAGAACTGGGTGGGAAACCCATCCTTCCCAAGAAGCCCACTGTCTTTCCACAAAGACTCCTTATCACTTGCACTTCTCAGAAGAGCATGCTGGGAAGGGAAGAATGTGCTTTGCAAGGCTTTTAGCCTGTAAAATAGAATAAGAAACAGTTTTCAATTCCCAGTTCTTGAGGGGCTATGCATCTTTGAAAGAAGGTCTCTGGAATCTGCTCCCCGGTGACCATCAACACCAACTCTTCTGCCTGGATATTCTGCTTAAAATTTACACCCAACTAACTCTAGTGAACAACTCTTGCTAAAGTGAGGCTCTTCCCCCAAGGAACCAGAAAGTCTTGTATTAAACATATCCTGACATGCGAATGTCTTGTATTAATGAAGCAGGTTGGCTCAGAACGCCAAGATGACAAATGCATTTGTGAGCATCCCTTCCTGCATAAAGCAGTCCACAGGCTGAACTTCTTCCCCATGCAGACAATCCCTTGCAATCCATTACAGGCTTGAGTGTTTCATTCTGTGAAAACACAAACACAACATCTTTAAAAGTAGTGAGGGCTCACCTTGGAAGTTGGGGTTCAAAAAGTTTTGAATGAGACAACCAAGTGAAGGTGTGTCGCAATGAGTACAATTCTTACTGTGTAGCCTGCAGACTGACAGGAAAGCATTGTGAGGTACAGGGTATTTCACGTCAATCAAATTTTTCTTGTCAATTATCAAATTATTTCATGTCACTCAAAATGACTCTCCACTCCGTTCTTAAGACACTCTCCAAACAGTCCATAAGCACTACTGAAAACAAGAAGACTCCTTTGTTTTCTTTGCAGTGTGGTTTATTGTGCAAGGTGAATGTTTTCATCATCTAAACAAATGGGTTTCGTAAATGAAAAAATATGTGAAAATAAAACTATTCTGATTTCTTGTTTGGTTTTAGTACTTCACTTGAGAAATACAGGTCTAAAGATTACATACAGGATAGCATTGATGCAGAAAGGGGCTGTGACACCACACAAAACCATAACGAGACTAATTCATCCACCTCCTCCTAATCCCTCTGAGAATGCAGGATATTTACTTTTATCGTCACCATCATTCGACTTCCCAGCCCTGACTGGTGGTTACAGTAGTACAGTATGTACTGTTCAGAGTTGCTGAGTCAAAGAAAAAATAGCTCAAGTAATTAGAAAACAAACAAACAAAAATAGACTTTTCTTTCTCTCCCTCCTCTCCTCCTCCTCAAATAAAACAACATCACAGACTGTGAATCACACCATGGCCATCATATGTCCATATCAAAAGCCTCATACTTGCTATTTCTTTAGCTGTGCGTGCAGACAAGAGAAAAATGTTTCACTGAGAGTTAGTCATCATAAAGTACCTGCTGAGTCAACCATTTCTCTTTGCAATGCAGGGGATCTCAAGATGTAGATTGCTGTTTATGGACTGCAGACTTTTGGAGAAGGGAACATTAACTAGGGAGAGGTCACATTGTACATTTGATCCTAGTATTTGTTGGCTTAGAAGTAGCATGGTTTTGTGTGGCTTGTTCAGTTTTAAAATGTACCAGCTGACACTGAAAGTAATTTTATTTTTACAAGAAAATCAAGAAATATAAATACTAAGTTATATACACACTCTTTCTCTCTTTGTGCCTCAATTTGAAGCATATATATTGCTAACATATAAAATGGACCCCTAAAAAGCTTCTCTCAAACTGAAACTGAAAATTAACAATGTGCAGGCATCCCAAGCAGTAGGTGAACAACAGTCACCGTTTAAATAACACCAGAAAAACTGGAATCAATTTACAGTAAGTTTTAAAAAACAGTCTTTAACGCAGCCATAAAGCCTCTAAATGACACGAGGACGTCTACTTCCAGGTAGAGATACGCTATGGCAGCGCTGAAAGGCACGGGCAGAATGGAAAATATACTAGCTTCAGCCAGCCACTGCTGGTGTATTTCTCTCTAAAGAAAGCAAATGGCTGAATAATCAACTGCAAATGACTTCTGGGTCACAGAAGGAGGCGGAGAGGTTGAAACCTTGAACTACTGCTGCTGATGTGTAGTATCTTTATCTCCCTGCTGCCTATGGCGTGTAGTTGCTGGTTATCTCAAAGGATGAATGACCTGCCTGCAATGAATTATGCCCGCTTATCTTCCAGACGGGGTATACACTAAGTCATTAAGTCATCTAAGAGTATAACCCCAAGGGAATTACTAAATGAATGCAAAATCCTGTCCTGCTCTTAGCCTTTGTGTCAGACTTCTGTGTGCTTCTGGTGCAGGCACTGGGGAGAGTGAGGAAGGGGCTTCAACATCTCTCACCTGTTTGTGTGGCTACCTGTTTTCTGCGACTGACTTTTTTCTGCTTCTGAGGTTGCAAAGTTAAAGATGACAGAGTAGTAACAGTATCCATTTACTTCAGAGGAAGGGAAAATGCAACCCCCTCTGACCAGCAAGATTTCCAAACCACAACAAGCAGCCAACATGAGACTAGCAGAGAGCTCACAGCTATTGTATTTGTGTTGGGATATAATGGGTTTTGTCCAGATGAAAGGACGCACTTCTACTGAAGAGCAGCGAATTTTTTTTTTAATTAAAAGAAATTGATTTAGTGACAGGATTTACAATAGGGTATCTGACAAGCCCACTGACCTTCACACATACATACAAATGACGGAGGCTTGATGCATTCAGAGAAGCAGATTCTCACGTGAAACAATAAAACTGTTAAAGACTGAGATCACTGACTCCTGCAGAAACTGAGGAACCCCCCTTAAGCAAAGCGTTTCAAAGGAGGCTTAGATTAAAGACTGATCTGCACAGCGAGCCCTTCCAGATAACACCTCATGAAGTCTGGGGGATAAATAACATCTTTAAATAGGGAGGAAAGAGTATGTCTGGCAAAGGGTCACCCATGCTTTATTACAGTCTGGCAAAGCTGCAGCGCACCACTTGCCTGGGATGTGCTCTTTACTGTCCCAACTCCCATTGCTCCTTATACTGAGTAAGTTTTGCAGCAGTTAAATATCTCCTTTCAAGTATTCTCAGTACCCACAAAAGAAAGAAGCTCAGCAGCATCCTTAATGAGAAGGGACCACACTAGCACCTCCAGACAGTGCTAAACTGCGTGGTACCCAGCCTCTAAAGCTGTTTTCAAGGGGCTGTTGCTCAGGTTTGGTTCTAGTTTCCCATTATCTGCAGCCACAGTGAGGTGCAGACCCTTGGAGGTATTTCCTTGGAAGTGGTGGTGCAGCAGCCTCCATGCTCCACCCTGGATGAACAGCAACTGAACCTGAGATTTACTGGGAAGGAAAATAAGCAGGAACCTCTGGGAAAGAACAAGCCTGTCTGAATGGAAATCTGTGCCTTTACAAAAGGGCAACAACAATCTCTAACCTTCTGCTTGGTGATGCCTATACCATACAAATAATGCTCAGCATCATTTCAGCATCCTCTCCTAAATTTAAAATTATAGAATAAAAAGTTATTTTTTAAAAGCTCAGTTTTCTTCTTGACCTACTGGTTTTACTAAATGAACACCCCTCCCAGTCTGGTCACCCTGATAGCTTTCCCTGAATGTTACCAATTAAAAAAAAAAAAAAAACCAAACCCTAAACTTTTTTTGAACATTCCTGGGACAGGGCCAGGATATTTATATCTTTCCAGGGCAAAACTCAAACTAGGCCTTGCACTGTCACTTGTGCCAAGAAAAGTCTTGCTAGGACATGGAAAGAGGAAATTGCTCCTGTTTCCATGTGGACATCAGAAAACTGTCTGGAAACAGAAGATTCCACACAGACGGTCAGAGAGCAAACAGACTTCCTTTAGAAAGCTCCACACACCACAATACTCAAAACGTTTTGGAGGATGGTTCAACCTTGTTGTTCTGTGTGTGTTTTGGTTTGGCTTTTTTAATCAGGAACTTCTACATGAGTACAAACCCTTGAGTAATACATGTATCTTTTTCAAAAAGTATTTCACACCCAGAGATGTATTGGGCACCTCCGTAAGTGTGATTTTAATCTCATCTTACTATGTATAATGGTTTATATAAGGACTTAATTTTTGTTCTCTTATATAACACCAATTTTTTTCACACTGTGCCTCCAGCCACTATCATAAATGAGGAGTTAAACTGCATGATGGTGAAAATATTTCATTAATAGCTTCTAAGCTTGCAAGCAGTCTGCTGAAGGAAAAATAAAAGCAACAGATTTTCAGTTTTAGTAGACAAGGACAGCAAAGGCTCCCTTGTTAGCTTCTATTTATGGTCCCACAGCAGATGACCTGAATCTCCTCCATACTCATCCCCCTCTACAGAGCCTATAGCTTAGATTATTCACTTCTTAATGAAAACACCACCTGCCAGATGGACAAGAGAATAATTACATTACACTTACATTAATAAAATACATATGAGTCCCGTTTGCTGGGCACAAAGTGGTGCTTTACATCTGGATCTATGTACAGTAGAAGGACTCTCAGAAATGGGATTTTCCTTGCTGTATTTTATGGTAATGAAGATCAAGATCTGATTCACGCTATTGCCTGATGCAAATCTACTTGATGTGGGAAAGGCAGCTCTTGAAGTAATAAACTGCCTTTCCTTATCATCTGAGCTCTCTGGGTTTTATAGGCCAGTGTTCAAACTACTGCATCCACAATGTGTTGCCATTCCCACCTGAAACCCCAAGCAGAAGGAAAGAGACACCATCAAGAGCTACACAGAAGGACAGAGCTCTAACAAGAGTCAAATAGAGGCAAGGACCTTATCTGAACTTGATAAAAAAGCTTTGGATTTGATTTTAGGGGTGAGCAAAAGGTCAAGCCAATTATGCCCCCGTATCCCTAATGTTATCAGCAGCATCAACAAACAGCATGTCCTACCCTGGCGGTGTGTCTCATGGAGCATTTCCACCTCTCTGCTAAAAGCCTCATTATTCATGTTTCTGGGAACTGGGGGTAGAGAATTAGAAAACAAAATGCCTGAATGGGCGATATAGCACATAATAGTTTAATCATTAAAAATATGGTCACAGAATGAGTCACTTACTGTACGGCCACAGCTGCATCTGCGTTGAAATGAGGAGTGCAGAAAATCGACTTCCCCTCCCCAGGAACATCCGAAACTTTTATGGCTTCTATCCAGGAGAGCGAGAAGACCAGCAGGTGCTTTCTGCTGGTTGAATCCATTTCTCTCCTCCCCCAAGAAAGGTTACATTTTTTAACAAAAAAGGCTACGCTTTTAAAGTTTAACCTCCAGCAATTCTGCTAAAATTGAAAATTTAGTGATACCATTTCTTTCTGTCTGTCCCGCTACTCCGAACAGAAGTACTTCTCTGGGGCTAGTAAGACTTTTCCAACCTATTCCTACTTCTTGGCTCTTGTTCCCTAGATGAAGCATAACTGTAAAAGACCCTTTGGGGACTTATCGATCCATGTTTGCCAACACTCAAGGAAGCTACTAGTTGCTTTGACTGAAAACTTGAAATTCTGCCATTCAGTTCAATGGTACCAGAAATGCATGACGTTTGCATTTCCTGGATGGCAGTTGTCCTTGCAGGGTGAAAGAACAGGAGCACAGCCTTCAGTTTACACACGGCTCCCTCCCTCTGCTACTGGGAAAAACAGTGAAGTTTCTCCTTAAAAGGCTTATCATGATCTGGGGAAGTAAAGAACATGGAAGAAGCCCAGAGCTAACAGTAAGCAATGCTGCAAAAGCCTTGCACACAAGCCATCCTGTCTTTCTGGCTGACGACTACAAACACATATTTCCTTGAGGGAAGAAAACATCTCCATCAGTTTGCCTGAGACCCGAACATCAGTCCTAGCCAGACAGCAGTCCTAGTTTCACCAGGAGCCAGACTCCAGTCCTGGACGGTTTCCATCAGGATCCCATTAAGCCTGTGCATGTGCAGCTCGCTCAGAATTTGCAAGAGCCACGTGTATATTCAAGAGCAGATCTGGATGTTGTGTTTGTTTCTGGCTTTGTAATGGCTCTCGTGTCTCTTAAATAACAGCCTGTTTTCTGGAAATTCAGTAATTTCTTAAACATGTTCACAAGATTATCCCTCTTATCTGGCAAACAATATTGAAGCTATCAAATGTCTGTAGCTTTTGTTTTTACTTTTGAAGACAAAACACTGTTTCTCTGAAGGAAGATGTTGGTTAGACCATGCACTTCGGTGCCCAGGAGTCTTTTTCCTTCACCACACCAGTGCCTGCAGAGGTCCTGCTACATATGGCTCCTGGTTTGTCTCCACCAAGTTAGTCTAAGAAGATGTGAGATGTCACAGACCTGAACTAATGCCTGTGTGACAAAACCAAAAATTACCTCAAAACACAAAATATGCAAAGAAGAAAAAACTTTGCACGGGGTACGGTTCAGGTAGAACATGTTACAAATCATCCATGATCCCAAGCAATTCCCAACGTTCTTGGCAAAAGCAGGGTATAGATCTAAATTCCCGAATGCAGCAATGTTTATTGCACTAGCTCGGTGATTCACTAAGTACAGGATGTGCCCAATTATTCTGTGTATTTTTCCAATCCTATTTCATAAACTTTAGTTGCACAAGTACAGCAATACATTCTTTCTTGCTTGTCCATTAAAATCCATTTTAAGAAAGGCCATTCGACTTGAACAATAAAATCACCAATTGGCTATATGCGTGGGTTTTTTTGTTTTGTTGTTGTAACCATGGAATCAAAAACCTCGGCTGTTAAGTGCATATATATTCTGTGATACAATCATTTTCTTTTTTGTCTCAACCTGCTGAGAAAAGTTTTGCTTTTAACTTAGGATGCTGGGTTTGTTCCAAATCCAAAAATTAAAAACAGCAGTTCTGAGGGACACAGATATCTAAGCCAACAACATTTGGCTGCCTAACATAAAAATTAGCAGAATTGTTATTACTAAAAACAAACCATTAGATCTTTCCAAGATAAATAAAAACTTAGATTTCTGACTATCAGTCCACAAACAAAGCTTCTAATTTAGTTTGTTTGAGCACCACATCATGGATAAAATAGATACAACTTCAATTTCTGTATCTCTAAAGCTAATTTCACTACCTCAAGCAAGTTGGCTAGAAAGTGAAGCTTCACCTCTTTTTCTTTCTGAGATGAGTTACTACAAGTAAACACAAATCTTTCTACTGCTGTTGAAATATCATCAAGGTAGCATGCCCGGCAGCAAGCGATACTTTGACAAGCATGTCCCATACTCATGGCTACACATTCAAGATTATTTTACAAATGAAGTGTGGGGTTTGTTGCAAAAGCAGCAAAGACAACAACATGGAAGATGAATGCAGTGCAAGGTCCCCATCTCCCACCACCACACACACACGATGTCTAAAAGAACCCCAGCAGCTAGGAATTATTCAGCTGTGATGAAGCAGGTTTCACCTGGAGAGCTCACACTACCCTACTTGAAGCAGATGGGCAGTCTGAGGTTCAGTGGCTTCCCACCAGCCACACAGCAGCCATTCGTGCAGGAGATGCAAAGAAAACCCTGATTTCCTAAACCTCCAGCTAGGATCACCCAGGCTGTGTCCATACCACTGGGAGGTCTGGAGCCGTTCTGAAGCTGCTGACTGTCCCCTGAACCCCCCATGGCTGTCCCTTCCAGTGCAAGCTGGCTTCGTTCACAGGGTGGCTCTGCTGGGCCCAAACTAGATTCCTTTCAGAGAAAACTAAAAAGGTCCAGGAACACACCAAATGTCCCCCCATCTTTTAAGAGATGGAAGGATCTGAAACAAGTGCTCACTTGGACAGATTCAACCTACATATGTAGTGGGGACATTTGGTCCAAAGGACCAGACTAAATCTTGTCTGGAATAAAATGCTCAGTTTGAATATAAAGTAGATACAGGAGCCTCTGCACCTTGCTGCTTTGATCTACTCATCATCTCCCACTGTGTCAAACGGCACGACAAAGCCTCCGTCTCTCTTGCATGAAGAGCTGCCAGGCCAGCCAGTGCCTCTTGCTATGTGTCCCGGACAGACGCCTACTGTATTTTTCCTGGGCAGCCATGTATTGCACTAAGAAATCATTTTATGCACTAAATTTGATGAAGAACATACAGCCTTCAAATTCCAGATGACAAATTCGTAAGGCAGATCAGACTTCTGGTTTAACAGTGTTGACAATGCGGGGAGGATTTTATCCCCTGGTCTAGCTCATATGTGCTCTTCTTTTGACAGTACCTGCACATCTGTTAAACTCCATCATAGCAAGTAGGATGGGACCAACTCCCTCCTACAAACCTGCAGCATCTATGCTGCTCCAAAAGGCCAAGTGACACCTGAAAGAGAACTGCCATCATTTGATGTGACCCATTAATTGGACCACCCGCTCTCTCCACTGCAGCTCAGAAAGAGGAGACTGAGCTGCTTTGAGACACTAGGATTTGACAAAACAATGCCATCTAAACCAGGTAGGCCAGTTTGAAGCAAGCCCCTGCCGCCTCCTCTCATCAGAGGTTTACCTCTGGCAGTTGCCCAGCACTTCAAGGAAATTAGTGTCACCTCACCACTTGGTGTGTGCACCCTGCAGTCACTTGTCAGGCTTTGCAACCTCACTGAAGAGAAACATAAGAGTAAGACAGGCCAAATTAAAACCCTAAGCCCATTAATCATACCCTCATGACTTCAGATAATGCGACGTGCAACATGCACCATATGCTTATGTAGGTCTTGCCTTTGGCTATAATCTAGATTATGGAATAAACTAGGTGCAGGGCTGCGGTGAAAAAAAGAAACGACTCAAGTGAGGAGGGACAGGCAAGGGTCACGTGAATTCACTCCCCCAACGAAAGGCAGTTATGCAAAGAGTTCATACCTGAACTCAAATGGCTCAATTAACATTCCTGAAATGAAACTCATCAATTCTCCATGTAAAATGAGGCCAAAACTGATGGCACGTACCACGCTTTGACACGCTCAACACTTGGAGTTCAAATGGATCATTGCAGCTTTGAAAAGTTCTCTGTGAATAACTGCCAAAGGAGCAAAATTATGTGAAACACCACTTTATCATTCCTACGGTGGAAGCAATGTGCAATCACAGAAATGGCAGCAGAAGAATGCAGCTGAAGTAGTTCCTCTGACCTGCTGCAAGGCACTGAGAAAGCTCTTCAGCTTCTCTGGCAAATTGCAAGGGAGCTCAGCAGCACAGTCATTTCATGCCTGTATTTGCAGACAATGTTGCATGGTATTTTAAGATCTACAATAATAAAAATCCTTTAAATACAAAAAATCAAATTAAAATTGGCTATACTCAAATTACATTATTTCCATACTATGTTAAATATGAATTCTGTTCGGTGTAACTGTAGAACATTCCTCATGGAAAAAAAATAATTTTGAGGGGGAAATGAGCCATGTGGAGATTTACAAAGATTTAAAATTAAATGCATCAGAAAATCAGTAATCCTATTAGATCAATTGTTTAAAGTTAATGTTTTTCTAAAAAACATGATGTATTTCCAACAAACTCCAAACTGATATAGGAAGTTTTGGATAAATTGATACGGAACACAGTTACATGGTTCTTTCTAATCCTAAAGTCTATCTGTGCTAACTGCTAAACTAGAAAACACCTAGCCTTGTTACCATCTCCCTTGCACCAGCAAAGAGCTTCTTGGGGAATTTTATGAATGCAAGTTGCTGAAGGAGCCTGTTCCTTCTTGTGGCAGTGGTCGTGAAAGACACATCCTCCAACAAAACACCGATGGGCCCTCTTGGTGTCAGGGCAATGCTGCAGGCTGCCCACCATGCCAGGGCTGGGACAGAGAGGTGTCAGAGGGATCTATTTCTAACTTGGCTTCAATCGCTGCTGTGACTTTCAATCCTATTACTCAGTGGGAGAAACATCAAAAGATAGATAGGCACTCGAAAAAATTGCAAAATTTGTTCCACTTACATGTGGAAACAAATCTGCCACAGACTCAGATCGCTCTGGAGTCCCTGACAATGGACACAAATGGAGGGTGAGGCAGAGGAGAGGAAGAGCCGACCCCAAATATGCACGTTTTCTGGATGCGTGCCTCTCCCCAGCTCCCTCACCCAATTCACAGACATCTATGCCCAAGACTTTGCAGAGTGGGGTTTACACTGGGCATCGGACAAGTCCCAGTGGGAAGTTGTCCCTGCAGTCCTTTAACACTTAACATGTTCTCTCAACAGCTTTAGTCTCCACTTAGAAATCATCTGAGTTTTTATTCTATCTCCCAGAATCCTTTTTAGACTGCAGATAGCAAAAGATTGTTTCTAGGTGATAAAACTGTGTTAATTCCTGCAATTCCACCTGGCAGAAACAGCAGGACACTTCAAACAATGTGGTTTGCATGGAAGTCATTTACCTTACAGGGGGCTTTAATGCACACAATAAAAAATGTCTTTATCTTCATCAAAGTCCTGCTATCAGCTCAAAATCCCATTAGCTTAATAAAATAGAAGAAAAAAAAAAAAGCGACAGTGGAGTTGGAGGAGCAGGGGTTGTACAGGAACTGCCCAGAACCTCTTCTGTATTTATAGTCCCATTCAGCCCACCTCAAAGGGCTTGTTTATACCCAAGTAGAAAGCCCAGACTGATGCTACGATTGGGAAAGAGTCCTTCTGACCTAAAGAGACCACATTTAGATACCTGCGTTAGCTAAGTGGTACCTAAGTGCCGTAATGGGAAAGATGGGGAGTGGAGCGAGTTTCCTCGAGAGCACAATCCAACCAGCAGAGATGTGAGCTGTGATGTGGAGGACCCTCTTCTCCCTCACCCAGAGAGAGCACCTTGGGCACACACAGTCCTTGTTGGGTGCCCACAGTCAGGGGATGCAGTAGCACCCAGAGGAGCTGACAGGGGGGAGCAGCTCCAGGCAACACTGCTTCCCCTGAAAGAGGCCCTGGGTGTAGAGAACATAGTAAGGAAAACTGCAGAGATGACTGTTGTGCCTGAGCTCTTTCAGTTAGGGTAATCTTAGATGAGTGACACTAGTAGGTAATAAACAAATGCATAAATATCCAACTCTAAGCCTTCTGAGCTCCTTTGATCCCAGCAAGTCACACCATCCAACACTTGCAATACTGTGAATCTTGCCAGGAGTCTGGGGGGAGACACCAGAAACACACCACCAAGCATACTGTGCCGTACCTCAGTGAAAACTAATCTGTGCTAGCTGCTTGGCTGAAAAGCAAGCCAAAGAGCTGGGGAAAGGAGAGATCAGCCTCCAGAGCCGGGGCTCTGTCTGGGGACAAACACTGGCCGGCCAGCATTCCCATCCCACACACACCCCGGCTGCCACCACACAGCATGGGCGGGCATCCTGCCTGCCCAGTCAGCGCAGGCCAGCCACATTCTCTTGTGTTTACGGCAGAGAGGACTCAAAGGCTAAATATCCGTCTTGGACCAGGACTACAGGCACAAACCATGATTTTTATCAGCAATTCCTGTGCTGCAGGCTGATGCTTTCTCTAAACATGTCAACCTGTACCATTAGAAGAGTATGACGCATCTACCCCTCCCCAGCCAGTCTTGCTAATAAAACACAAAGGTGTCCTCTTAAGAGACCTTCTTCATGTAACTCCCCCTCAAGCCAACAGTAGCCAACCACTAAAAATAGTTAAAGGTAAAAGCTACTCCATGAAGGTCCTAAAGACGACAGCAGTGCTGCGTGCCTCGAAGGAATGATTTGTCCCTAACATCTCAAGCATTCAGAGAGAGATGGACAGAGAGACACTTGGCTTAATGCTCCCTCCCCTCTCCCCTCCCCTCCTTCTTGGAAAGGATATTGTGGTTGAACATTTTGCTCCCAAGTACCCGTAACTGTCTCTGCTTTAAATACCTCTTTCCTCCAGGAATCATTTCAATGTAGGCCAGTCTATTTATGCTGCTCTTCTGTAATCGGGGGATGAAAGAATATCGCTTGCAAGACACGCCTGCTTGGTTCACAACCCATCTCCAGGCAGTGCCAACAATAGGACTGCTTACGGCTAATCCATTTACTCGGCTTACCTGTTACACTCCCATCCCCTTAACAAGCGCTACGCAGCAGCTTCACCGAACTTGGAAACTGCTACGTGACCTGTAGTATCCTCTCCTGTGCCACATACTTGGAAAGCTGTGAATTTGGATTAAGACAGCAGCAAACCAAAATTGTCATGAAGCTTCCTAGTGGCCAGCCAGTAAGAGAAGATGTCTACGCCTTTCTCTGCATGGAGACAG
The DNA here is from genome assembly GCF_003259725.1 of Athene cunicularia. Lineage (NCBI taxonomy): Eukaryota > Metazoa > Chordata > Aves > Strigiformes > Strigidae > Athene > Athene cunicularia. The sequence continues at coordinate 49,802,645 of NW_020799097.1, read as the reverse complement.
CGCTGTAACCATCAGTGGATTCAAGCACCTCCCTCTCCATAGCTAACCTTCAAGGAACAGAAGCCAGACATGACACAAACAGCAGCTCCCTCTTCATTGTCTGGAAAAAATCACATTATACCACACTCTGTCTCCTCTGACTTTTTTTACACCCTCATACAGGAAGAAAAGGTTCCCAACATGCTGCTGACCTCCCTGGTAAAGGGCTTGCAGCCTCCTGCAAGCAGCTCTGCTACACCAGAGCTCACTATTTTTCTTCTCTTCAAGAGTTTCAGTGCTACTTGCCCATGCAAACTGCAATACAAGGTAACAGGCAAACAAAAAAAAAGCAGAAAATGAAGGCTGGGGCTTCAGTGGTTTTAGAAGAGCTGCAGCTCCTGCATCTACAAAAGGCTAAATTTTACTTCATCACATGCAGAGAAGAGTAGGGAAATGGATCAAGAATGCAGAAAAAGAAATGGAAGACCCATGTTATTTCCACTTAAATCAAAACAAAACATTTAGCATATCTGCACAGATAAAGAAAGGTAGAAACGTATCTTTCCCTACAGAGAGGTTTAGAGAGGGAAGTAGGGATTTTTGAACTCTGTCATAAGAAATATATTCAATTACAATGCCAAGCAAACAAAAATTCACAAATTCAATCTAAAAAAAAAAAAACAAACCAAACCAAATCAACTAATAGTGACTAAAAAAAATATTAGTAAAAGAAAATTTCTAATAGAAATTAATTTCCATGGAGCCTCCAGTTGCAAAGACAGATACTACCAGTAGAACAAGAGAAGAGACTCGAATACTATGAAGCGTCTTTGCAAACACTTTTCAGGAGGTACTTAAGTAGGTGAGAGAGGAAAAGGCAGAGGAGACCTTCTCCCCCAGATCCCACAGCATACAGCTGTGTGTCAGTCTACAAAGAAAGTGCAGAGGCAGGTACACAAGGTGGGTTCTGCTCCCACAAACTCCAGATCAACGTAGGAAAAGGTCTCCTACCACCAGCTTTAGCAACCCAAAAGTCAGGTGTCCGTACAAAGCTAGGGGTCACGACTGTCTCTGCTAACAATAAGCTGGTATGAGGAATCACCCTGTCTCTCCTCCCACTGACTACACAGGGCCACTGACTGTGGATTTAGACTTGGTGCCCACCCCATGATTGCTAAAGGTAGGGGAGATAGGAAAACTGACCTGACCTCAACATGTCTGTGCGACAACAGTATGCTTCAAGCCTTATAAATCTGAAGACCAAAGGGCAGCATGTGCCCTAATGAACATCTAACATAGAAATTCTCAAATTTCTCTGTTCAGTAATACATTGATCCCTAATGTCTCTGTTCAGTAACATACTTACCCTTTTAAGTCCTTCCTGAATATTATTAAAGCACTTAATTTATTCATATGAGTTGTTATAATACAAGATAAAGAAGTTACTGATAGTACCAAGTCTTGCAGTTCACAGTGAATAGTAAATACAACCATTGATTTCACTTCTCTTTGTGATAGAGGACCATCATGATCACTTTCCACACCCACGGTGGGACCAGCAGTCCCTCTAGCCCAGTAACCACAAGTGGTCCACAGCAAGTGTCTAGGGAAGAGGCTAAGAGGAGGGAGGGCACAGGGTGATGATCCATCCTGCTGCCAGCAGCTCAGGGACACTGGAGAGCAGAGGCAAGATTTTTGTGTCATAAAAAGACCATCCACCTCCATTAATCTCTGCCTACTGAATTCTACTAAATGTATTGAAATAATATGCATTCCTTTATGTCCCATATAAACAAAAATCTTTGAAGAAAAAAAGTCACAATTAGAAAATTGAAATAATTTGTAGATAAGAGCTAATTTTCCCATCAAGACTACAGAAATCTCTGGAGGAGCAGACACTAACGTAGAGTAGCAGCACTGCAGGCTATTGAGCAAAAGGAAAAGCACATGCGTACCTTTAGCTTCACAATCAAACCGAATTCAAAGATAGTGAATTCCTAGCTGTGACAAGCAATTTATTCATCGTCTGGCATATACAACACTTGACACTACAGAGGGCAGCTTGACTGACCTTCACGATACATAATTATTATTTGTTAGACCTACAATTTATGCTTGAACTATCAATCTCCAGATAACTATTCGTAGCCAGGGAAGGGATAGGGGAGAAAGTTAGAGAAAATTTTCAAAAATGTGACATATTTGTCTCTCATCATATCACCTGGCACGCCTTTCTAGCATATAAACCTCCCGACTCTTGGAGCAGCTGAAAATAGACATTTCCTCAGTCACTCAATGCACAAATAGTTGCCTCCACACCTACCAAACACAAATTAGACTTTGTAGTGCCTACAGATGGATGTGGAACTAGTACTTGATGGAAAAATAAATAGCCTTTCAGAAAATTCCATTATTTCAAAAAGCTTAGAGTGTCTGTAATAGAAAAAAAAAAACAACCAAAACACCAAACACAAAAAACAAACAACATAATGAGCAATACTTACATAAATAATATTAAGAAGAGTAAAGGACTACCACAGTAAAGCCCTAAAAGACACCTTTCAGGGAGAGCTGGAGAAGTACAACCCATTCAGATTATCTAAGAGAAGACCAAGAGGTAACCTGGTCATATGTTACCTTTACTAAGTGAAGATAACTGATAGCAGACATCAGCTGAAGTTAGCACATGAAAACAGAAAACAAAACAAAACAACCCCAGTGGCTTAACAAATTCAGAGTGGAAAAGCAGTACCAAACTTCTTATAAAAAAAAAAAGGTAAATAACAACTGGAAAAACTTTCAAGACCTTTATCATCTCAAGCCTTTGAATCAGGATTGGATGCCTTTAAAGTACCCTCAAGCTCAGTCAGAATTTATGTGCTTGATTCAGGAATTACTAGATGAAATACCATGTCCTTTATGTCACACAGATGTCAGACAATGAGCATAATGGGTCCCTCCAGCTTTCAAATCTATTAATTCTACTCTGTATGTGCTAGGAACACAATTACATTTTGTAGCTACCAAAACCTACACAAATGTTATCACACTGCTACAAAAGACAAACCAAAGAAGAAACGGTTTGTAAGTTACAACACATTGCAAAATGAGGTTTACCGTACCTTAAGACAAAAGTATGCTAATAAACTGGGGAAAAAAAAAAGATGTTTTATAAAACTCATCTAGACCTGAGGCAGTTTCTCCTCACGTTACCCCAGTGTTAACACACAAATTTTTTAATAACATTTCTTGGTGAACAATTAATATCAATAATTATAACAAACTGCATTCACCTATTTACTGCACATGACTGGGAAAAAAAAAAAACAAACAAAGGGATAAGAATTATCTTTTCAAATCCAACAACTGGACCTTAGTTGGTAAGAAGTGCTCTCTTTACTCCTGAATGGAGAAAAGAATTCTTAGAGAACAAGCTGAAATAGCAATTTCCACGATTAGCACTAGTAGACATTAGCAGTCAACATCTTTCTCATAAGGACGCATCCTGCCTCCTGCCTGGCCTGGGTGAGGAACTTGTAGTGCTAGGTGCTATACAAACACCAAATGATGTACCAAATGATGCTTGCTTTCTCAAACAGCTTGTTTAGAGCAAGCTGTTTCTTTTCCATTTCTCAAGGAAATGTAGGTAGGCAAGAGAAACATACTTTTCAGAAACTACAGAGGCACTCTGTAATCACTCCAAAATCTGTCCCTTCCCCTTTGTGTCATCACCTCCCATCCCTTCTTGCTAAGGTTGAACAGTACATGCTTACTTACACTTCTGAGTTGATTAATTAAGGCTGCTGCTACATAAAACGAAGTAGATTGGGCTCCATCATATTTCTACATTAATGTCACTTCACTTAATCCAATCTCTTTATTATACTCAATCATTAGGCATAGTTTTCAAATTTGCAGCTAATTATTAATAGGGAGAATTTTCTGGTGATTATTTTTCCCCCTAACAAAACAGAAAAAAGGGACTAGTCTGTTTTTTTGAGAACAGGCTTTTTCTTAGTAATAAAAAGGATCATATGACAACAGTTTTGCAGTGTATCATGCAAGCTCTGCTGGAGTCAATCCAATTTCTATACAAGTGCTGCCATTTGGACAACAAAGCAGCCTTATTGAAACGGGCAGGCTTCATCTTAATTCTGGCACTACTGAATGGAGAGTACACACTAGCTGAGGAACAATGAAGCAAGAAAAGAGTTACAAATCTCTCGTGACAACTGCACGCCAAGGAAGAGAAGATGCATTATGATAGTGTTGTTTGCTCTGCTCCTTCCCAAGATCACTTTGAAACAAAGATGGCTTTTTTGCGCCCCAAACCGAAAGCTCTTTCCAGATTTTGCACGTGTATCTTCCAATCCCCACCACGCATCCAGTGAGACCCTCCATTTACAACTCCACTCCTTGGACAAAGGTGAGAAAACAGAGGCTCCCACCTTCCCACTCCCTTCCCTCTCCTCCCATCCAAACCCGTCATCCCTGTTATTTAGAGCCTCCCCTGCTATTTTCATGTTTAAGGCACGTACAATTGGACTATTGTGTTGTTCTGGGGGAAAAAAAATGTTTGCCCTTTATTTGATTTACATGACTTCTCAGCAAAACTCAACTTCTGAATTCCTGAGATTTCCTGAAGTTTAAAGCTTTGTGCAAGAATGTCTGCCTTGACCTCAGCTCCTGCAAGGAATGGAAGAGCTTGGCTCACACTGGTCCTCAGCTCATCTGGGGGACACAAGCTGAAACTCCCCCCACAAGATGTGTTTTGATGCACCATTACACATGGCTGCTGAAATATATGCTAAAGTACATAGGTGATAAGATATATTGTTCAATAGTGTGCATTAAATCCCTTACAAAACAGGTTAGAAAATGCCGTCTCCTACCCAGTGTTTCCTTCCAACACAGAATTTTAAGTGGGAGCAGGAGCAACTGATACAACTCCACAAAGAGAAAAAAAATAAAAATTGCAAGGTAGCAGATGATCACCTGTGCACCTCTTATTCGCGCCAGCAGTTCTCACATACCTGCGTGTGACATTACTGAGGGGAATACACACTCCTAGGCAGAAGGCAGAAAGGGTTGGTGACTCCAGGCCTGGCTCTTGCTTTCAGCAATGCTTTTCCATTCTGCTTTAGTTTGCATGGGATTGATACTCAGACTGCCTACGTGGGAGCAAACAAAATCTTTTCTTGCAATTCAAGATGATTTTACCAGTGTTTGGAGTAGTTCTAGAAAACACAACAATGTGTATTTATCCCAGCTAAAGATGATTACAGCTCTTCAGGCTGCTTGCTTTTTGGTAGGGTAAATGGAAGGACACATATACACCCATATAAACATTCATACACATAGGAAGATAGGACAAAACCTTGTGAAACCTGAGAAACAGGCCAGCTCAGTCTATAAGCTTCAACGTAATGAGTTTCTTAAAACCTTTCAGGTATTTACCCTGGCAAATACAACCTGATAATACAGGTATTTGTAATATAAATCAAATACAGGTACGTGCATGTTTGGTTGTTGGGTTTTTTTTTAATTAAAGCAATTACAATCTTTTAAATACTTGAATATAAAGCTTTGCTTGGTAATTCTGGTAAGTTCAGGAAAATACTATCTTCAAAGACTCCTGGAGAGAAACACCAACTCATCACAAACTGCTAGGCATTTACAAAGAGATTTTTCAAGGACAGCAGCAACAGATTTTTCTTCATATCCTAGTGAAAGCCAACAGGAGTTGAGAGATCAACTCTTCTGGTACACCTGAAACTCTCCTCAATATCATTTAAGTGGAAATACTGGAAAGCATGAATGATTTTAAATTAAAAGGCATTTAAATTAAAGCCATTTCTGTCATACCCAGTTTCAAAAACCTGCTAATTCTAAAGCTGATTTATACAAAATGTCCCTTAGAAGGAGGGGATGGAGGGTCAAAAGCAGAACCAGTACCCTTCACATGTCCACACATAAGAGATGGGAAGAAGAAAGATCTGGCAGTTTCTTTTCCTTATTAATAAATAGCTTTGAATTCTCACTCAGCAAAAAGGAATTAATTTTATCTCTGGTGAATTGCAGCATCTTGGCAGCAAACACAGAACACAAGTTTAATCTTTCTAGATCAAGTCCTCCAGCTTGGATGATGTGAACGAAAACGTGTGATGGGAGGTTTTTTCTCTACATATCATTGCATGAGAGGGAGATGAAGCAAGTCACAGACCTCATACATTTTGCTGTCCAGCAAAGAAAGCACAGCTTTTGTGTTCCAGGATTACCGCTCAAGTTTCTTCTGAGACTAGGAACCTGGGTCCACTGGCTACCACAACTGCGGCTCACCTGCATTTAATCTGAATTACTGGAAGATGGGGAAAATTAAAAACCCTGGAATCCAGGAAATTTTGAGAACATCAGAAAAAGGTAAGAAAGTTAAAAGTCCAGTTACTCAGAGTACTCAGGGAAATGCCTGAAGCTAGAAGGGAGCATGCGGTCCATGTCAGGAGATGTCCTCCAGTATTGCTAGAGCAATGGACACAGTAAGACAACAGCAGATTCAGGCTGTGCTTAACAGGTCTTCTCACCAAAAATACATTACAAAATGCAATGTGAAAAGCACCGTAAGGCAATAATCACCAATCTGCTAATAAAGGCAAAGGCTGACTATGTTCAAAAAGCTGCTAGACCAGCTACATGAAGATCTCTACTCTCCACTGAACACTTTGCTTGAAGACCACAGCTAAAGGTGGCTCACATAAATCAGTCAAGAGTTCACCTTTCTGTCCATCAGAGCCAGAGCTCACAGTGCTTAGAAACCCATAAATATGGGTACAACACACTGAAAGGGGCATGCACATCAAAAATACAGCTGAGGTCTCCAGCAGCTGTCAGGGACCCTGAAAGCTCTGCAGGACCCTGCCTTTGACTCCCAGAAATTGCATCAGTACTGAGATGATTTGCATCCAAAGGCTCAGACTGCTCTGGGAAAAATCTTCAAGGAGGTCTCATCTCAACTGTTTCAACCTTGTTAGAGAAAAAACACAATTATCCAAAGACTCCATCACAAGTTCTAACTGAGAAAAGTTGCTGATAAGAGAAGATACCAGGTCCTTCCATTTTAGAAGTAGACAAAAAAATGTGCCTTTGGTAAGAAGCTCTGAGAGCAGCAACTTGAGTGGTGAACACAAGCATCTCCTTCACTGCTGTTCAACACATTTAAATCCATAGGTAATCTCTCTGACAAAATATGCCAGATCTTGTACTCAGTTCTACTCCGCTGCTTGTAATTTCTTAAAAAAAAAAAAAACAAACAAAACACACAACCAAACAGAAAATAAAGAATGCCTTGCAAATTTATCATAACAGGTGCCTAGAGAGGAGGGTTCAGGGTACAAGGTTACAACTGCCACCCATCCTTCAAGCAAAGGAAGATGGAAAGTGACTGCTGTGGAGTCAGCCATGTTGTCCTTCATTTGGGTGCCAACGATTAAGAAATGCAATGCAATATCTTAAGATTACACTTAAATTATTAGATTAACAATGCAAAAGGAAAGAAATACAGCTTTGGCATAGAGGGATTTTTGGTGATCTTTTTTGTTAGGACATCATGGAAAGCACAGATAAATTTCCAGCACAGTAATACTGGAAATCTCCTTAATCTGATTCAGGAATTCCAGAAAGGAAAAGAAAAAAAACCAACAAACTGTAAATAAGGAGACATTCAGAAGTGCCTACTCTATTCGAGGGAACTTTTAAAGTTCAAGAACTAGCTCTTTAAATCTTCTGCATTTGACTTTGTTTCCAGCATTATAAATTCTGACAAACCAAGGGGAAATTAATGTAGATTTGGAAAGAAGTGCTGGGGAAATAAGATGAGCTCCTTTATGTTTCCCAAGTGAGGAGAGGTCACTCTCTGAAACAATGTAAAATATGGTATTAATTTCAGTCGGCTTGTCATAACACACTGATGGTCTGAACTACTTTCCAGCAACACGCCGAGCCAGACTGAAAACAATAATAATAAAAGTCCAACTCCCAAATTACATTCTTGAGTGCAGAGGCTCCCAACACAAAGAGGCAGGCGGCAGAGCCTTTTGACACCAAATGAGCCAGCTTTTGTGCTGCCTTAACACAATCATCATCCACACACAGATGTGTCCTGCTTGACTGCAGTTCTGTCCTAAGTCACAGTGATGTTCTCTCGTCTTCTACCTTCCCGTTTGGAAAAGAAGATGCTTCTGGGAAAGTGCCCAACTTCTTGGATGGAACTTGTTTAAGCACAGCCTAAACCCTCTCCCCATACCCAGCTGCACTGACTCTGAAGGAGCAACTGTCATGCTAAAGCAAATGTTTGCAAAATGATGCCTAAACTTTGTAACTGAAAAAAAAATATTTCTCAATATGTTCTTTTATTGTCTGAGAAAGTTGTTCACACTGTTCCTTAAGATTCTGTGGAAAAACAGAATTGTAGTCCAAAATTAATGTCACATTATGACATTAACTCAATCTTCATTCCCTCATTTCTGAGTCAGAAGACACAGAACATCCTGCATTAAACCAAAAATATATGGAATATTAGGTACATGTAAGGCTGCTTTGGCATAATCCTCCATCTGTATTTGGCCAAAATCAAAATTACAAGTATGCAATTACAAATTAGTTTTCCCTTTTCCCTGCTTAGAATCTAACTCCTATTGGGCAGCAAATATGACCACCATGCACACAGAGCTAATCAAACAACCCCACACGAAAATAATCACTGGAGACAAAGAAAAGGGAGAGGTTACTGGAGGGCAAATAGACCTAACCACTGAGAAATACATAAAATAAGCAAGGGATTTACAAAATTGTTCTCAAACCCATTCCACTAGATCTGAATTCTGAAATTATTTCTGCTGAGGAGGAACTATTTCACTATTTCACTGATAGAATTATCAATGCATCTTCACTCTGGTATGGAAAAATAGCTCCTGATCAAAACGGTGATCCAATGATAACGGCAACCTACTAATATTTGCTGCAGGAAAATGGTGTACAAAATATATGGCCCCTTGTACGTTTGTTCTGAATACACCTAATTGCCCACAACAGAACAAAACTTTTAAGATATTGCAAAAGTAGCATTTGGGTTTTTCAGCTACCTGCCTGGACTCTGCAACAAACAGAGCCTTTTGGTCACTTGGCTCCGGTCGACCCCAGCACCTCCTGCCTGAGGGAGGATTGCTGTAAATCACACCCTGTGAGACCGTGTCAACATCCTCCATCTTCAAATGGCCTGGTAAGATCACCCCACACCTGGCAACGCTTGCAAGATCACGTAGGCAGTTGCCTCTCAACCTTAAGGATTTAAATTTTGCTGGCCCAACATGCAAGGAAATCAGAAAACCTCCTGAAATGTGTGGCCTCTGAGTGAAACCACTTGCACAATGTGGAAGAGGCTGGGAGGAGAGAGGAACGTCTTCAGATTTTGCTCACCTTGCAGAATACTGAACGATCTTAATTGCTTCATGTATTAGAGATAATAACGAAGGACCTGAGTTGACTCTATGTGTAAGCACAGTACTAATCTGAAACAAACTCACGGGCTGAAAAGAATAAACACAAGTGCCTCAATAAAATACTGACTGGAGGCAGCAAAGGTAGAAGGACAGGACAACTGTGTCCCAGCGCCGTAAAGAAATATTTATTCCTAAAGAAAGAGGTTTTCTTTCCCCAGGTGGTTGGGGAAAAAGAGGCAGAAGGTTCCTAAATGACAGGTTGGATTTGATCTTCTTAATACACTAGATTAAAAACAATTTAATTTCTTTTTGCCAGAGGTCTTGGGAGCATCTATATCTTGGCTAGCTTTAAAATACTTAAAAAACAATTCAGTACCGTCTCTTGCTATTTATTCCTTTAAATGACAGCATTAGGTACAAGAGGCTAGTTCCTGCAGCCAAAAAGGTATTTAAATGGAGACACGCTGATTGAAGTATCACATACATTTACAATCTCCCCTTTACAGCTCTCCAGTCCCTGACTTGGACACTTCCCCGTGGGAAGAGGGAAGTGATGACAAAGATGGGAAGTCCCCACCACCAGGTCTCCCAAAAGGCTGCAGAAGTCCTGGTGGACACAGCACTCACGTCCCAAGCATCCACCCTGACTCCCAGGTACCAACACCGATGTGTTTTTACACACCTGGGCCAGGTTGTCCTGGAAGCTCATGTTGTGGCCTTTGCGCACAGAAAGGAGAGATAGCAGCCACTAATTATCATCTTGCCATCATAAACCCTCTGATGTTGATTTGGCCAAACTTCATATTAATTCATGCTGGTTTAAACAAGGAAGGACTCAAGTTCACCGAGGTGAGCAGTAAGGGGAGGGTGAAATATTTCAGCTGATAACATGTAGAGCCAGCATCTGAAGAAGCAGCCTGGCCTCCCAAGAAGCCCTGTATGGGGAGCGTGCCAGCCCAAAATGCCTCTGTCCTCATGTCCCAAAGGCTAGTCATCATTTCCCCTTTACAATTTGCCATCCCCTGCAGCGACAGACAGACCTCCAGCCTTAGCAAGCACTCCCCTAACCTTGCTGAAGCTATGGCTGCAAAAATACCCACCTGACAGGGTTAGCCAGGAGGCAGCCAGAAAGGGAAGGAACCTCCTATGGGGGTGGATATTTCATACACCACCACGACAGAGCAGTACCTATAGCAGTGAGCATACGCTGGCCCTTTGCGTGCCCCTATCTGTGTTTGCAACAGCATGCTGAGGAGTACGGACCCTTTTCCTTTGGTTCCCCTCACAGGACCTGAGCAGAGAGGATGGAAAGCTGTCAGCATCCCAGCTAAAGCTGCTATGCCCAGCCAGCCAGTGTCTTCCCCCACAGCCCCCGGCAGCAGGAATACCCCTGAGGTACTACAGCTGCTCCAAAAAGGAGAAAAGTCTTTTATCTGGTGCAGCATCGCCTTGGCAGAGAAGCCTGTGAGAGGCATGTAATAAAAACAGGGTGGTAACTGTAAATCACCAGAATCTTTTTGGCTGTGCGGAGCCCTTTCAGAGCCATAAGGCAAGGCAAGGCTGCTGCCCCAAGGGACCTCGAACCTTATTTGGGCTGATAACACACAAGGACACACACACAAATGGGCGCAGAGCTAGAAAAGACAGGGGTGAAGGGGAATCACATTTAAGGATTAAAAACAATAACAATGAAAAAAACTTTCTTTCCCCCCCCCCCCCAAATCGTTAGAGCGTTTTGAGTCCATTCACTCATGGCATTTTCACACAGGCTTTGTTTAGGTAAACAAATTGCTTTTAATGAACTTTGTTAGCCCTCCCAAGTAATTCGTTAAATGAGGGGTAACTGCAGAACACAGAAGTGATAGTTTTACCGAGAGTCTTTTTCCTCTAGAAAGCTCCCTCACTTGCTGCTAAAAAACAATCTCCACTTCATACCAAGACCACCTTTAAAAAACCACTTCCCTCTTCTGGAAGAAAAAGAACACAAGCTCCAAATTATGCCTCTTTCAGAACCAATTTCAAAAATACTAAATACTAAAACTTGCTAGACAACACCCAAAAGGATTTATATTCATCAGCAACATAATCGAGGCTGCCTTTTCTAACCAAACCAAGCCAAATTCAGCCCGTGTAGCCCCAGCCCAGCCCCTCTGCCTCCCAAAAGATGAGAAAACCCAGTCCTTGGATGCAGCATCCACCCCTTCTGAAACACATGGATGGCACAGGAGCTCATACCCTCCCAAAAGCACATCCTGAGCTTTCTGCTTTTCTACTATAAACAAAAAAAACCCGAACAAAAATGCAGCACACTTCAACAGTATTTGATAACAGTACTGAGGAACTCCTCAGACGTATGCCACCAGCCTCACATCTGAGGTCTCAAAAACGTTCTTTTAGTGGTTTTAATCCCCCCCATCTCTATTACACTCACTGAAAAGAAGACAAAAAGTGAAGCCTTGCCATTCTACAACTCAGTCTTGCCATGCTGCACAGGCTTCAGGCATACAGCAGTATTCAAGACAAGCTGGGAAGGCGCCAGATTAAACAAAGCCGGGCGTGGGACAGTGCAGCGGCCGAGCCCAGGTTGCTGTACTGACCTATATTCACGCCCCAGTAGCTGAGTGGGGCTCAAACCATTTGGCCAGAGTGGGGCAGGGGAAGCAGCCAACAAAAACCTGCAAACGAGCAGCCCGTGAAGCCCAACCCCAAATTTCTTCAGAGATACAAATAAAAGATCACATTCACCAAACTAATAAACGTTACACCTGTGGCATAGCTTGGCTTTACACAGCAGACCGTACATCTTCAGCCTTTCAGAAGACCTCAGACACTCGGGGAAATGCCTGGGTTGGGTTTGCTTTTGTCAGAAACCACACACGGAGTGCTGCAATGGGACCAGTGGTGGGGAAGAGCCTTTCATTTCCCCAGCATCAGATCAAAATCCCACCCAAGTCAGCTTCTGCTTGCTGCCTGATAGCTGTTAAAAGGCCTCTGTAAAACAAGTTGGCTATTTTAATCCAGTTTCAAGTGGATTGTGCTTAGATCCCAAGGTGGAAAAAGCTTTAGCAGTCAAGTGGACAGGCACATACTCTCCACATAAAGCTCAGTACAATCAGTACTAATCAGCAGCAGCCATGCAGGAGAGAAGCCAGGGATGGAGAAGAGGGTGGAAATCCAGTTACCCACTCCATTCCTAGAAATGATTCAGCTAGATTGGACTTAAAGCAAATGGGCAGAAGCACAACAAGTAGCTTGTCTTTGCTCCCTACTTTTTATGAATAAGTATTTCAGATCCTGAACCCTTGATCTTTCTTCCCATAAAATGCCATTGCAAAAGCCAACTCATATTTTCCACACACGTGGAAAAGTATCTGCTATCCATTCAATTCCTTAAACAAACACACGCACTTACTCACCAGCTTTCTCCCTTACCCCCTTTGTATTTTTCCTTCAGTATTACAGTGTTCTTTTTGCCTGCGCCATCACTAACTTTCAGAGGGCAGAAGACAACTTCAGGACGACACAGTAAACTGTTAAAAAGAATACTAGGATTTCTGCTTTGTTTACAACCTTATCAAAGCACGGTGTTTTCCTGTGAGATTTTCACTCTCACAGAGCAGTTGACAATTGAATGAGGAATTAGTAAATTATTTGTCTGCACTGTTATAAAATATTTTTTTAAAAAGTCTTAAACCCCCTTAAAGCATAGCAAACGGGAGGGGCGAAGGGGGTGTTTTGGAAATTGTACACATTCAGTAACTATGTGTCACTTCCAAAAACATGCTTCCAGCTGTTATGTATAAATATTGGCTTGAAAATGAAGCCCTAGACGAAGTGCCGGCACTAGTCAAAGCTGTCGGCCGGTGGGGCGCTGCCTGGCTGACGCTGTGTACATGCCGTGCTGTCACAGAGCGTGCTGGTCCCTCCCGTCCTGGTGTGTCACTGGCATTGCATCACTGCCAGTGAAATAACGCAGCTGCCTCGCCACTTTTTTGTAAGTGACAGCAAATTTCGATCGCTGAGCCTGTGCCCACACAGGCCAGCTTCACTGCAGTACCTTGCTTTTTTAGGACCTTTCTTTTTCCACCTGCCATGGCCTCATTTGGGAAAAATAACCCTCTCACCACCTGAAAGATGTCACGATTAAGTTTAAAGATTGGCAGCCCTTATTGCCTGTGTTATCCCCTTAGGCCTCTGGGATTACTGCTTTCACTGACCATTATCAGCGTGCTCCCAGGAGCCGCATGGGGATAAACGGCCTCCACAATGGCCCCTGCAATCCACAGCAAACCCTGAATGCTGCCAAAAGGCCCCAGCAGCAAAACATATGAAACTTTTCTGGGCGCCAACCCAGCAGTGGCAATAGGTGTGGTTAAGGACTGTCTCACCAGGCTGCTCCCCTTCCTTACTGTTCAGCAGGCAGACAGCCATGGCTGGGTTGCCCATGCAACCTGGGTGCTATGATCATGATGCAGAAAAGTTCGTTTTTCCAGTTTTATCCGCTATTCACCTGCAGCAAACCTGCTAAGTGCCACTCTTTATAATGGCAGAGCTATCCATGGCCTCTGCTTGTCATTTAAATAAGACACTAGAGTCCATCAAAACTTCTTACCATATGGTTCAATCACAATTTTACAAAAGCCACTGCAGTTTCCTTCGAAAATAAACCCCAAACAATCTATGATAAAAATCTTCTTCTGTATTTTGATGGTGCAGGAAAAACCCACTTTGAGCTTTCAAGCGGGTTTCCCAAATGATGGACACATAGAAATCACTGCTAATCACTCCAGAGCCTTCTTTTCATTGTGACAATTAAATGCATTAGCTTGAGGTTCAGCATCGGCTGCAGCTGCAAACACTCTAGCTGAAACCTGCAAGCTACATACTTGTTCAACCAGATTCATGTTATTATCTTTTCCCTTTCCCTTCGTTGTGGCAAGAGTAACAATTTAATTAATGGGGGAAGAAGAAGGAAAAAAGAAAAAAAAAAAAAAAGCCCGTATTATTTATAACTATAACGCAAGACATTATTTTTAGCCAAAGAACTCTTAAGAAAGACACGGTGCCCAGACCAATTTTCATGTACAACTTCCTGAATTTGTAATTCAGAGCCCAGTTTCAGGGACAAGTTTAATTTAGGTTTTGATCCTCCTGACCTCGGCGTGTTAGCAAGACCTATGGTTTTAGTGCCTGCTGCTTCACTTCTTCCGAGCTCTATAGATCTAAAACTCAACAGGTCCATCAGCTGCAAAACCAGCAATGCCTCAGAAAAGGCAGCCTTCAGAGGAATAAAGCTGTCACCCTCTTGCAGTTCTTGGGGAAATTTGGGAGGCGGAGGAGCCTCTACCCAGGCACAAATCCATGCTGATAGGAGCGGGACATATCCCGTTACAGGAACTGCCCATTCGCAAACAAGCGCCGGAGTCACAAGCTGTTCTGTGCCGTGCCGCAGAGATAACAGCAACAAGCTTCATGCTGCAAATTCACCCTCCCCAGGTGGGGAAGAAAATGAAACTTTTATTTAAAAAAAAAAAAAAAACCAAACCACACTATATTTGACTTAGCTGTCAAGTTTTTCAGCACAGCTGCTATTCTCAGGTTCTCCTAAAATATACACAGTAGGTACTGTACTATTGCACATATAAACATCTACCTTCCTACCACAGCTATTTATGATTAAAATAACTTTTCTCCATTTCTGATTTCATTTCCTCTCTCCGTGCCTCATTCTGCCTTGTACAGAAGGTGTTTTCAAGACTGCCCAGAACCAACTTGTAGCATGAAATAAAATGTTAGCCTGGTTGGAAGTTTAGAATTTAATGTCCAGTTTCCCTTGAGGGTGACCTATAAACGGGACTTGATCTGGTATCTCAGAGTTTAGAGAAAAGAAAGGATTGAAAGTTAGCAAAGAGCTAGGGGGGTGGGGGTGGAGGGCAGCTACCTGTCATCTGCTGTTCCCTCAGATAGCACCAGTGTCAGTTCAAGTCTCTGCTGGGCTTATTAAGTATCTTACTGGGGCTTGCATAGGACAAGTCCTCTCTAAAGATCTCACCCAACTACAATTATCATGGTCAAAAACTGTGCTGTTGCACAACAGCTACACTTAGCAGGGGTGGATCTTACTCTGTCTAAAAACAAACTCCTTGGGTGAAGAACACAAATGCTTTTTGGCTGTGCTGGAAGAGGATAAAATGGCAGTGTGCAATTTAACAGGCTTTTCTACTCTTCCGGAATACTTTAACAGTTCGGGAGTTCTCCACTGATGTGATGCTTGACAAGGAGCCAGTGGCTTCTCTGCTTCTGGAAGATGGCTCCTCAGCACTGAAACCCACAGCATCACCTCCTAAACTCACTTATCCAGCTTGGAAAATGGTCTTCTTCATGCAAATACATCTTGTTCACAACCACCCTTACATCAGGCCAATGTGGAGGTAAAAGTATTAACACCACAGTTACAGAGCTGATGGGGCCATACACAGGAACAGACACCTCCACCTCCCTGGCCACACTAAGAGCAGCTACTCTCTATTGCACTCAGCCAGCAAGAGGTCAAGACTTCAGACAGATGTTACCAGCACCTGGTCCTTACCCAAAACCTCCCTTAGAAGTACCCATTCCACTCAGGAGGATCTTGCTCTCAGTGCATGTGTTCTTCCATAATCTAGTATGTTCAAGACCAAAGCTTCTTTTCCTCCCAAAGCTTCTGCACAATATGTAACTTCAGCATGACATTAGCTCTGACACTTCTGGAGTGCTAAGGAAAACCCTTCCTAACTCTCAAAAACCTTACTCTGGACATAGTTGAGCAGCTTCATGCCTTGCCCCTGACCATCCTGTCCACTCAGCCAGCTATTAATGAATAATTAACCCACACTGAGGCAAAGGCTCCTTTCTGCCTGATGGGATGGGGCCTCAAATTTTCAGTGTGAAGCTCCATTGTGCTGAACCCAGTATGTCTCCCAGTACTCTGTATGAACACTGATATAAACAAGAGATTAATGGGGTTCATCTCTCACTGTTACAGGAAAACAGATACAACTGTTACAAACCATTTTGAGACAGTAAGGGTTTTGGGGTGAGCAATGCTGAATCAGGACTCCATGACCCCATGGCACACATCCAAGTGCAGGAAGAGGAAGCTCCCACCACAGGACACTCGATATGAATTATTCAGCTCCTGAAGCTGAGACACAAGCCATCCCAGCGGGTCCCAGCTGTGGGCACAGGAACTAGCACTGCAAGGCTGCATTTCGGCAGCACTGCACTCCTCTCTGCCTCATATGCTGAATCGATTCCACTCATTTACCAGAGCTTAAAATCTGCTGCAAAACTGAAGTCACACTGGGACAAGACAGAGTTTCATTCGATTTTGGGGGAACAGAGAGTATGGGAAGTGGCTGGCACTGGTTCATATAATTTTGGTCTCAGATGCTAAGAAAAGTAGCCTGTTGCTAAGACTCTTGCCGTTGCCACTAATTCACCACTGCAGAAAAATGTTATTGACCTGGTCCCTTCTTCAAATATGATCTAACCAAGGACCTCATTCCACTGGAGTGGAGATGGTGCAAACTCAAAATTCCAAGCGGCACATTCCCCTCCAACAACCACAGGACAGCTACCTTAATCCTTGGGTTGAACACAAGCAAGCAGTTGGGTACCTCCATAAATACATATACTCTGAACCTGTAGCTTCCTTAGATAATTTGGTAGGTTTCCTAAACAGCTGTTGTTTCACAAGAGCCTTAATCTTTCTTCTCCTTGCTTTTAAGTTCTCCTTTATTTATAATTAAGGAATTTGCATGAGGACTTCACAGAAATTTGTACTTCTATGATGGAGAAGTGAAATTTTGTCATCAGATGCTCTAGATAGCCCTACACATCAATAAATCAGGGAGCAGGGGTTAAAAGCAAAATGCCGTGTCACTACTTGTCTGTGCTGCTTGTTCTCCCTGCTCCAAAGCCCACTGCTGGAGATGGGAGGCTGGTGCTCCTCCTGGCCTGGTGCTCTAAGGTCCCCAAGGCAGAGCTGGGTACTCTTCTGACACCTGCCCACTTAAAACAACTGCTGGATTTGCAGTCAGAGGAAACCCCCCTCCTTTGCCCTGCCCTGCCCTCAAGATCAGACTGACAGGGAAGGCTGTTGGAAGATTTTTTTGTCCTGACTTCTGGCATGGGGTCCTTTGGACATCTCATTTAACTGACACTCTGCACCTGCAATGCCCTCAGTTTTCCCTGGTCTTTGCACGCAGTATGAGTGCTATGGCTTCTGTCTTTTAACTGCAGGGCTTTGGTTTGTCATAAGGTGACAAAAAAGTGTTTTGTCCGGCATAGTGTGTAGTCCTGATCTCTGAGTCGCTTTGGAACAACACACCCATTGGTATGGCTGACTGACTGGTCCAGAGCCACCAACTTCAAGTCCATTGAAAACCCTTTGTAGGAGAGAAAGGTGTACGTATATTGCAAAAATAAACTTACCAGCATGTCAGAACCCAAAGTCACATGGTTTTATTTGAATTTTTTTCTATCTACTTTTCACACTTTTTTACTAAAAGAAGTAGTCGTTTACAGCTTGGACACCTTGAATCACACAAAACTCTTGCTTAATAGCTTTATCTCAACCCATAGCATGTTAACTCAAGGTTGTTACCTCTCCTATCTCCTTTCCTTGCACACTGGAAAATGTGGAAAACAAATAAAAAACACAAAGGGCACATGGAAAAGCCTCAAGGCAGTAAAGACAGGACAGATTTTCTGATTCACCTTCAATCTCTTCACTTTTCTGTTTTCCTCAGACACTAGCTGATATGTACAGGTCCCTGTATCTACATAGGCTGCCAATTTCTAACGAGTGTAGGCTTCAATATATGATGCGCAGCACGAAAAACAAAAGTTATTTAAACTCCTCCAACCTCCACAAACGCATAGGAAAACCTCAGCTGGCAGCCAGCACGCTGCAGTACTGACACTGTTTCTAAAACCTACAAACCAGCCCCCAGCCTTTATTGCTGTGGAGACACTTACCTGCACTTTAAATATGTACATTTGATTTTTTTTTTTTGAATGCATAGAAAGCATACAATGTAAAGAGAAAACAGTTTTAACATCACACAGAGCTGCACAGTAATGGTCCCTCCGCGTCATGCAGCTAAAGCTTCAGCCGACACCGATGGCTAACATGACAGAAATACTCCATCAAGCCAGTGCTACAGCTCTGCAAAACTGTAAATGATTACAGAATAATGCCCTGCAATCAAAGAACAAAATGTGTGTTGCAGATTAATCACTTTCCAAGATGGGAAAGGAAAGATAGGCTTGAGAGATAAATCTGGCTGGGGTGTTTATGCAAGCGTATCATGCTCCTTAGTACTGAATGTCCCAGAACTTACAGAGGAAGTAAACAATGTGCTGGGGGGGTGTGGGGGGGGTGTGCGAGGGGTGTGCATGTGAGTGTGCCCGTGCTCACAACCCGAAATAGGACAGCTTGTGAAAAATGCTTAACTTTCAGTTATGAAACACTAGCGTCAGAGGTTCCCCGATTGCCGGCTATGCTGCTACTGCCTGGAAAAATCTAAAACAAGGACCCGTTCAGGAACAGCCAATGCTTCTCTCCGGCATTTCAAACTTTCCTATAAAACTCCATGAGGACACCCATGGACTCCTGAGCCCTCTCTCCCCCGTGTTGCCTCAGCCGCCATAGCAGACAGTGCACTAGAAGGCAGGGACTGCAAGCGTTTCTGGTTGGGATTTACTTCTGGAGGCACACTCCAGCAACCTACATTTTCAGTGTCCCTCTAGCATATAATCACGCTGCTTTTGGCTGCTTAAGCAATGCCAGCTTTCATGCATTCCTCGTTTCTGTGTAAACATATTTACATTTGTAACTCCTAACTGGCTTAACGCTACACAGGCATTTTGAGGAAAACCCTACCAGCACTTGAATTAAATGCAACACTTTGACAGTCAATTACAAAACACAGTAAACAACGGGCTGACTGAATTAGGGGGGCTGCACTTCCACAGAGGGCTCCCGGTGACTGCAGCGATCGCATGAGCAAGCACTAACCTAAGCAGAGCTTTGGCTGAGCAGGCCTGCGAAAACTCCACTCTGCACCGGCACAAAACTGAAAAGCCAACGAGGGAGGCAGCCCTCGGCCAGACCCCACTCTCGCGGAGCAAAACCGTGCGGCTCAAAGCCTGCACTGACAAAGTGGGGTCGTAGCACCCTCCTTCACCCGTGAAGAGGCACATTCACGATCTGTTATGTCACAAATTAAAAGCATCTGGGTACACTGCATTGTAAGGGCTCCACGCCACCTGACTGCGATGGTGTGGCAGAGGTTGGCGACCTGGATTTAGACTATGGGCTTCACATAAAAACAGAGGGGGTCGCTGGGAAGCCCCTCTGCAAAAGCTCGCCAGGGGGCCTAAACTGCAGCAGCCTGTTACAAAAGTGCTGAGTCCCCTATGATAATTCAACACATTACAGAAAAGTTACAAAATCTCCATGCAGAGAGTTTCAGTTGTCACCACTGACTCTAGAGGAGGTTGGGGCACCAGACAGTGATTCCTCACCTGAAAATGACAAATCTACACCAAATGTGTATTTCCACACAGGAACTGATAAAAATTTCCCTGAACACGAAAGTAAGACACAGTGCCAGGATATGCCCTGCAACGGTGCTGCATATAGAGAAAATACTTTACAGAAACCAACCATTTAAAGTCCCTCCTCCCTGCAAATATCTGGCTCTGTATTAAAACCAATTAACAATAATCTACTAATAACAAGACTGCGATGTAGCTGCAAAATTCCCCTAAAGCAAAATCCTGCCAATACTAGTAATTGATTCGGCAACATGCACCAGCTCAATGGCACAGGCGTCTCCAATTCCTGGAAACATTACATCCAGTCTAATTCCCTCCCAAGGTCACCACAACCATTAGAAAATCCCCATACATCATGACCCAGAGAGCTGTGACTTAACAGTTGTTATCAACAGCCTGAGAAACTAAAGCACAGTACCTGAAAGGCATCAACCACCACCAGTGAACCCCTCTGCTGACCGAGCTGCTTAGGGAGCAGTGGTGGAGAATAAACCACAGATCTCTCTTGCGGGTGAGAAAGCAGGGCATGCATGCTAGACTTGCCTTTGTGCTATTTGTTGGTATGTGTGTTTGCAGGCACTTCATTGCAATGGAAAGAGTAGAGGCCACCCTGTTACCCTGCTAAAGTTTTAAACTTTATCACAAAGGAACAAAGCACTCATAAACTGCACACTCTATGTAGAAGCACTTTTTAAAGGTCAATTATAAGGTTATTCACACCATTAAATGACTTGATCTAGCACCAAATCCGTTGGACACTACCTACTGACTGTGACAGAAGCTAAATTGCCTCCAGTGAAAGTAACACTCCAAGGCATCACCCTGCGGTTTTGACCAACGATTTAGTATGAGTTTCTCATTCTAATTCTGGTAACAAGAAACCTGTGAACAGCTTCCCACCTAGATGTGGCGGCATTTACCAGAATCATCAAAGTCCAGGCATGAAGTTAGCAGCAGAGGCAGAAGATACAGGAAAACTATGGAGCTTTGTAAGGAAAATGCTCTTTATGTTTTCTAGGCTGAATACACCAAGTCAGTGGGCACCTACTAGAAGAGGCAGTATATGGTGTGACTACGGACTGTACACTTTCAGGTCTTACATATTAGTCAGGAATTTGTATGCCTCCTCTCTACTCATGGATAGGGAAGGAAAAAGGAACAGCCCCTCACCATGGAAATAAGAGCCATTACTACATGTACCACTGAATATTTTAGGGACAGCTCAGTAGACCTACAAACTTGTATATTCTAGTCAAGGCCACATGAAAATAAGAGATCGAAGTATCTCTAAGGCAGGATCCATCTTCTCTTATACAAATGAGCAACCCCTCTGCACACAGTATCAGCAGAGGAAATAGGACTAACCAGACGACTAAGGATTTGCATGCTGAGGGCACCAGGACTGCTTACCTAAGGGTGGATTAGTTAAAAAAAACAATGTTGTAAATTATAGGTAGTTCTGTGAGCCCCACCTACACCTGGTATTGTCCAATGCTTCCTACTATAAAACCCTCTTCCCCGTTGCTAATAGCTTTGCAAACCTGAACTGAAACTGGGATTAGAAACAGGATAAGCAGCCTGGGATAGGCAAGACACAGGCAATAGGGAATCCTGGTGCAGGAGAGAAATGTGGAATGGGGATCTGGACAAAACAACAGGCAAGCTGGACAAGCAGAGCAGATATGAAAACCAGGGGAGGTGGGCAGAGGGGTAGGAGATCACAGGAAACGGAAGGAGGGATGCATGGAGCAGGACTGGGAATTGCAGGGAAGGAAGCTGGGACAGGAGACCGAAGGGGAGGGGGGGTAGGAGTTTGGCGAGGAGAGGGAAAGAGAGGATGCAGGGCTGGGATGGTGCTTGTTGGGGAAGCCCACAGATACTGGGGAGGCAAATGACACAGACAAGCACACCAGGAAGGGTGTACTTCTTTACTCAGAGCTGAGTGCAACAAGTATGGCACAGGGCCCACACAGAGATCACGGGGGATGAACTGAAACCCTGAATACCCCCTGAAACATCCAGCCTGACAAGGATACTGGGGGTGGATAGAGTGTGTGAGCTCGTTACTAACAATGGTGTCATAGCCAGCATGAGAAGTAATTTCAAGTGTAGAGGCAACTTTATGTCTTTTTGTACTTCCTGAGCGTTTGGCTTTTATATTGAAACATTTCTTCAGCGCAGATTTTTGTATAAATGAAGTTCGCTCTTATTTAGTACTTCTGCTTGGCACTTCACTGAACAGTGAGAACTATTCACAGAGATACTCCGGCAATCTGCAGTTAATGGTCAAGACATGCAAAATCCAACTTTTCTACTCCCTGTCTGCTCCTGGAAAATAGGAAAAGCCCATCCCTGGCATTGCTCAAATCCACCCACCGTATCATGGTGCTTCTAGGAAGAAAGCTGCTGGCCCCCACACGCCTGTACCCACCTGGAAGAATTGGTGGTTTGGCACCTGATACAGTTTACTGCAGAAAATAAGGAAACTATCATTTTTCAGACCATGCAGAGCTTTTTTTTTTTTAAAAAAAAAAAAAAACAAAACCCACACATCAACAAAACCAACGAACCATCATCCAGCAAAAATGTCAAACCAGGCACTCAAGACTGAATAAATTTAGTAAGGTGTCATGATTCAACTACAATCGCAGGAAATCCATACTTAATTTCTCAAACAACTGCTATCATACTGTTCAAGTAAACTGTTTTTCCTTCAGGCTGAGGGGACACCAAATCCACACTATTTCTCAATTTACTACTTTTTTTTTCCTTTTTTTCTTCAGTTAGAGATCACTGTCATTGCACATGCTTAGTATGAGCCTAAATAAAAAGATGACATGAGAAGCTTTTGCCAGGGTTGTCCTGACACAGCTGCTGGAAAAACCCAAAATGAACATTTTATCCTGGCCAAATCAGTGTTCTTTTCACTATTTATACTCTTGGATCCAGCAGCTGCAAGTGACGCTACAGGTCATGTTGTCCTAAATGGACAAAGAATCTGAGGATCCTCTCAAGTTTTGGAGGCTTCTTTTTACTTCTGTTCTCCCTCTCAATACTTTGCAGCACTGCTGCACCAATGCCAATTTGCTGCAAGTTTAAGCAGGGTACCAAACTCTGGTCAGAATAAATTTTTCAGCTAAGATTTTCCATCTTTAAAAAAAAAAAGGAGAAAAAAAAAAAGACTATTTTTTCCTGCTTCCATTTTTCAGCAACATAGGATCAACACTGGCTGCTCAGTTGATAATACCCCTCTTTATTTGAAGTCATTTTTCTCCTTTCACCACCCACATTCATCTGGGACTTATTCAGTATTATTCTGTCTGACACCGGTCCAAAACAGCGAACAATTTCTGCAACGGCACAATAAGCAGAGCAGACCCTAACAGAGGCGCTTCATCGTCTAAGAATCCCCTTATCTAACATCCAGTTACATACCAAAAATAAAGTTAAAAAAAATGTAAGGAGGTTAGACACAGCTCTGAACCAGCATTTTACCACCAGTGAAACATTTCTACTGTACTTTGACCTTCTGTCATCAGAGGGAGGTGGAGATTTATGCCCTTTCTCCTTCTAAATTAGACTCTTTCAGTGCCCTATTTTATATTCTTCCTGACAGGTCCCTATTTTGTATTAAAAAAACCTGCTGTCACTGTGTTGCATAGCAAAAGACCTTTCCAGCCAAAAGAGAAAACTCCTGCCACCGAGTCAAGCAGCAAGAGGTAACTCTGTGGTTAAAACTGCAAGGATAAAATACTTTGCCCAGCAACATATTCATTTCCAGCAGGATTTGATAAAATTGTAATTCACTGTCCAGAAAAAGACTAAAGCATTAAACATATTATGCTGAGAAAGTCAAAATAGGTCATTCTATCAGCATTATTCCCCCTTCATTTCACACATAATACAAAGCAGTTAAGTAGTTTCTCTTGCAATTAGCATCATCTTTGTCTCCTTGGTGTCTAAAATACACTGGAGATATAGAGCTGCTCTGACTGTACAGCAGCCCAGGCCCTACTCCCCACCATCACCGACTTCCCAGTAAATACACAGAGGTGAAATCCTATCTTCAGTGATTTTCAACCATGATCATTTTCTTTGTTTCTTCCAATTCCATGGTCTATCGCCTCAAATGATAGATCTTTTCCCACTGACTAAAGAGGAGTACGGGTGCGCTCAGGAAGAACCCAAATATCTCCAACTGCTAATGTACATCCCACTTCATCCTCTGACCAGGAGGACTTGTTACCTGGCAGAGCCCTGAAGAAGGTGGGCTAGAAACAGCCTCCCTGGAGAACAGCAAGGTTTTAGAGATCTCTCTTGGATGTAAAATTCTGACATATGCTTCAAATGCATTTTAATTTAGAAAAATGCTGGAAAGATTTTATTTATGCTTCTAATCAGGTAAACAGTATGCTTCTTCCACCTGCTCCAAGCTACCCCACTAGGCCCAGTAGACATCAGATGTCTGTGAACATACATCAGGCTGATTTACTCCCTACTGCTAGTTCACAGAATCCTTCCACCTCCCAGCCCTGTATGCCACTACCTTATGGCCTACACACCTTCCCTCTTTTTTAGTATGTAAAATGGCATCACTATTGATTTTCAAATACTTTCTTAAGCACACAGTTCCCTTCCCCAGAGCTTTATAGAAAAAAATTCCTCATAAAAGATTTTCCTTCTACCCCAATTGTGCATGCATAACTTCTAGTACATTTTAATCAGGAGTATTTTTGCCATGCATGGACCACACTGTCAGAGCAATGGGGCAAGAAATAAATCTCAACATGCTACGGGAAATGCAAATCACACTGTCAACACCATGATGAAAATAATAATATTAGGTTTGGAGCTTTTGGCTGCTGCACAAAGTAGGCAGGAAACCTCTGCCCAATCCATGCTCTGATATGACTTCCATTTGCAAATCAAAGATTTTAGATGTGGCGCATTTATCTGGGCCATATATATGGCTCAGGCTACGCAAAAGGAGAATCTGTTCGAACAAGATTCACAAAAGGCTTGTTTTTACAGCTCCTCAGTGGCAGCATCATTCTTGGTGCCGCTGTTCTCCTACAAAGGCATGGTAGGACCAGCAGCCTCCCATTGTAGGTCTCAATGAATACTTAAAGAAGCACCATTCACTCTGAAACCTGACATCTCAGACAAATGGTTTTGAGTTCCCCCATACAGTGAAACTTTTAAACACAACAGATCGTGTTGCACAAAAACAGGGACAGCGGCTCTACATGTCTCAGCTTACAAGCATCTCAGGACACGACTTGAACTGGCGTTACCTTCTCCTGCAAATTCCTGGAAAAAAAACATTCTCTGGAAATTAGTTAAGGTCCAGAACAGTTTTGCAGAACAAACAGTAGGTTATAGGCTTTCAGGAAACCACATCACTGCTCTCAGCACAAAACCAATCAGCAAAAAAAGGTGATAACGTGGGAGCCTGTGAGAGCTCACACAAAGACATTCTTTGTTGAGTACTGTTCTCACTTATCAGATGCCAAATTTTATGTACTAAGCATATCTAGAATTTTATATATGAACCTGATAAATCCTCATGAAGTACTAGCAAATATATTTACACAAGATAGGGGTTCACAGCCTAACTTCACAAATACCTGCAAAGTCTGAAACTTTTTGATTTGGATTAAGTCTTGCATTTAAAGGTATGTTTACACTGCAAATTTCATGTGAGAAAGCGGGGCTAACTTTGGTCATAACATGTTTCGGAAAGCTGAAATAGCTGCTTGAAGAGCAAGTGTGGAGAGAAAAAAAAACAAATACAGCAGGTTTTAAGAGTAATGACACAGAACTGGAGCATCTATCAAGATAATTCCGTCCACGTTCTAGATAAAACAAATACAGCCCTGGAAGTCGTGTCCTAAAATGATTTCTTTAGAATAATTTATTTATTCTTCTGCGTCCTATTTGGAAAAAAGTGTAGAAACCAACATGGTACAGCATGAGAAAACACTAAGTTCTAAGGGCAAACTGTCTACAATGTCAGAGGTGCTGGCTGTCTAGACTAGGAGAGTAGTTTGCATTAGAATATGATTAGGTAATTAATACATTTTTAAATAAAGCTTTGTTTACTTAAGTGCAGCACTGTTACTAACACCCCATGGTCATGCTCAGTCCTCACAGGGAGCCAGGCCTCAGCGGCAATCAGGATTTTAAGCACTGCTGGCTTGAGTCTTACCTACAGTGATGCAAATGCACGTTGCTGAGGCACCTTAGGAGAATCCCACTGCTGCTTTAACTTGGCCTTTAGCAGGGGCAAGAGTCAGACCCTGCTCTCTTTACTTCACCTACCCATGAAAGCTGCACCATCATAAGCTGGGCTGCATCCATGCAAACCAGTTTTCATCCCCACTAAGAAATGACCAGTCACAGCAGCCGGGATGCAGAGTGAAGCCCAAGAAGACTTGTGCCTATGTGTTTGGGTGCTTCTCTATCTGTCCTCCCCCAGCAGACTGCTGTCTATCCTCCAACTTATCTGCTGCCTCCCCCACCTCTGAGGTAGGGATAAGCAGATGTTACCTCCCTGTTCAAGAGATGGCAAGCAGCCCAGACCTGCCTTTTACTGCTCACAGTAGTCAGAAGCCAGCAAACCTACAGAAAACTTTTTCTAGGACTGCATCAAACCCACTGGTCACAGTCCGGAGTGTGCTCATGGCCTCTGCTGCGCCCTAGGGAGAGCGGAAGGTCTGGGAAAGCCAGGGATGGGGAGGCAGGCTGGCCTGAAGGCACTGCAAGGCTGAGGGCTGGGTTACGAGCAGCCTCCAGGCAGACCCACAGCACCACACAAAGCATGAAGGCAGCCTCAGAGGTACGTGTCAAAGGAGACAAACGGCACCTTTGGCAGCACTCCTGCCTCCTGCCCTCATTCCAGAGCTCTCAACAGGATTTTGGCACGGAGACGTCAGCACAGACCCACCCTTCACCTCGGCACAGGCAGCGGATGAAGGGACGCAGAAGTGGCATGATCCAGTGACTCACCCCATGGAAACACACCTGACTGCCGGCAGCACCCAGGTGTACAGCAGCCGGAGGCAGAGCCCCATACTCACCATGAGCACCCTCCTGACCTCCCAAACTGGCGGGCAGCACTCTCCAGGAGACTTGGAGGTAAAAGCTGCAAATATCCTGATGACAGGACAAGCTGTTGCTGCCACACTGTCCCTCTTGCTTCAAACCAACCTTCGTCCAGGCCTCCGGCAAAGATGACTGCCTCTGCCCCCCTGTCCTAGCACACCTGCCTCACACATCCCTTTACACATGGTGAGTGGCAACTTTACCCACAGGGATAACATAAAAAAACTAAAGCAAAAGAGTATCTTAACAAATAAACATGTTCAAGTGAGAACTCAGTATTTTATAACGCATCTCTTAAGTACATAGCATACTGCAGTCAAGCAAGCAATCCATTCAATTCGTTAGCACAAGTCTGTTGTAAGAGCTAATTTTCACATGGCATTTCTTTACCAGTACAAATTCCCAGAAAGGCACTTCTCTGCTAGTGAAATCTTACAAAGGTGTTTTATTATCTGTAGAAGTACTTAAACAACCTTTATTTTTAATAGCTACCAATGTACAGATAAAGAAAATTGCCCCAATAAGCGAAGTCCAGGTAGGACACACACAGAGATATTAACAAGACACCAAATGTTGTTAACTCCCGACCTGCCTCAAATCACCTGCAAAGCAGTGTTACAAGCATATCAGTCCTTGAGCAAATATGCAAAGGGGGTGGCCCAGAGAAAGGACTCTGGCTTTGAAGGGCAAGACTGGCTCCTCCTGGACCTCACAGCTAGGCACAACATCAGGAGGAACCACTGTGGCAAAAAGCAAAGTCAACAGAGCAGTGTTCTTCTCCAGCCCCACTGAAAGCTCCCTTGCTACTTCATCAAAGGGATGAGGTAGAGACTAACACAATCACTCATTTGTTCCCAATCCATTACACTGCCCTGAAATTGCTCTTCATCAGTCCTACAGCCTAATTGCCTCCACACCGTATTGATCCCCAACCAAAATGCAGCTATACTCTGCACCATGCCCTGCACAGTTATGAATCAGTCCTCCATTTTCCACAAGGAGACCCCATGCACCATGCAACCCCCCTGGCCGGTGTTACAAAGGGAAGGATGGAGAAGGTGAAGTAGGACATAACATCCCTGGAGTCTCCCAAGACAGAAATGAGAAACTGGGCAATGGGGAATTGAGGAATGGAATTTATTTTTTAAAAATATTGGTATTTGGAAATTGAACGAGTGCTTTCTGCTTGTTACTCTCCTCATCTCACCGGTTTTAGACCAGTGACCTGTGTGATAACCCTTGCCCAACGGACTGCCCAGGAGATAATTCAGATAACACTGCTGATGAATACCGCAAGCCATAACCTGCTGTTGTTGGGAGACCATGCTCCACTCCAGCAGTGGCCTGCTCCCAACGGCTTCGGGAACCTCAACGTCCATCCTCCTTGGCTACGTAGAGCCGGAAACACCTTTCCTGCAGGGGACCACAGTGTGCCCCAGCAACTCCTACACACTCCCTCCAGCCTTGTACACCTGAGCTTTACCTACCCCTTCACTCCAAACAGGGGCTGGGGCCACATCACTGCAGGCCTCCACATCTCCCTGCAGTTCCTGGCAAGCTGAGAAGCGTGGCTCTTTCTCCAGCTGCCTCAATCAGAGGAGCAAGAGCTGTACCCACCGCTAGCAAAAACCACCTGGAAAGACACTGGTTTGCTTGGGAAAGGTAAGCCAATGTCAGATAAATGTCAGATACACATGGGTAAGGAGTTGGTGCCTGTCAGTGTTGCAATGGTATCCCATACACACACTGGAACATGAGGGAACTGGTACAGCTGTGCAGAGAAGCATGAGATACCCCATCCTGACTTCATCTGAAGCAAGTTAGAACATCTCACTCTGGAGGAAAATCCCCTTCTGTAGACAAGCCACTTTTTAATAATAAGTGCTAAATGGACTATTCAAGCAGGTAATTAATGTTAATTAACATATGTCAGGCCATAAATTGGCTAAATGCACCTCATTTTCCAAGCTTAGTGTGTGGCAATGCTCAGGAAATTGTAACAGAACAGTCTAAGTTCGTAGAAGCACAGAAAAAGAGCAAATAAAAGGTTAAGCATAATCTTCACTTAACTCATGCTGTGCTGAGCCAGCGCTACGCAAACTGAATGACTGCACACATTACTTGAACACTTTATTTTGCTCCTTAACCACTGCACTACGCACGTGTTGTCAGCCCCAAGAAAAGCCACATCAAAAAAACCCTGCAGCTCCCTGAGTGCTGTGTTATCATGCAGGCCTTTACCAGGATGCTCGCTACATGCTGCGGGACCTGGATGTGCCTCCCGCTCCAGGACCTGTCGAGGCTGTGGCCCCTTTCCAGTGCCACTCGGGAATTGCGGTTTTTCGTGGCGGGGGGAATGGAACAGTGCCAGGAGAATGCTCAGAGCTTGCCCTCCTCCAGAAAGAATCTGCCTTGAAACCTTCAGAAGACACTAACGCTGCCATTTTGTAACCCTGCTCTTGATCATGTTTTCTGTGACAGAGGTAGTAATAAGGCTTTGAAAAAAAAGTGGGAGAGAAAGAAGAACACGCAGAGATTTTCATCTAAGTAACAACTTGCATTAGGAAACACTTTCAGTTTCTTCCTTGGCAAGCCACCACTATGCTAAGACCTACTGTAACTGCATTGCAAATAAGAAACAATCCTCACAAAAGATTTTCCTTACTTCCACGCAAAATAGCTGACTGCCAAAATCTTGCAGGGCATCTTTAGGAGGCTGCCACCTAGAGAAATGCTTCAGCTGTTTATCCTCAGTTTTCCCTTATCTCCAGAGCAATCCCCTCAAGCCTCCCTTTGAACCCAGCACACTCACTGTAATTTTCTGGGGTGACTTCACGCTTGTTCTCCCCATCCACCCCGCTCAAGCTGGCTGAAAACAGTACAGCTGCTGCAGGGGGCTTGGGGGGGGGGGGCTGCACCTGCCCCAGTGCTGCCTGCCTTCTGCAAGGGACACCACCGGCTCTGGGTTTCTACTTTGTCCACGTCAGCACAAAGAGCTTTCACAAAACCACCGGGCTAACCCTAATCACTCGCCTTTCTAAATGCACCAGCACGTGCCCAGCCTCCCCTAATCTCCCAGGATTACAGCAAAGTGGTGTAGCACAACCAAAATGACCCGAATACAGAATGGCCTTGTGTGTAAGACACCTCTCAATTTACCAGGACAAAAACAAACACAAGCAGGATGTCCCAGGGCAGGAGCGCCAGGACTCCTCTGTTCCCCAGCCTCATAGCTGTTTGTTCAAACCAATACAATGCAGTGGATATAAAAGCCACTAAGGTGATTTCATCTTTATTAGCATTAACCATGTACTTTCAAACACACAGGTAAGTGTAGGAGTCAACCTCTGACTCTCAAGCTCCCTATTTTAAATACACTCAAATATTGGCACTAATAACCTATTACAGTAATGCCGACACTGCATGACTGTTTTAAGTAACCTTCTGTCTCTAAAGAACTAAGGAACATTGATTGCAGTATTTATCAAACAGGTCTACCTGACAGTGATACCATCCAGCATCATACACTGGAGGTTTCCCATTCACATCAAAAGTTAAGTTTATCAGAGCCTGTGACTCTTTGCAGTTGATGACATTCATCAAAGCAATGTGTTTATATCTGCAGTTAAGAAGTCCTTCAGTGGAGGTGCTCCTCATGGTCACACTGTGGATCAAACAACATCAGTGATTCTGGGAGAGCAACTTGGTGTCTCTCTCCTGTAATAGCTGTCACCTGCCTGAATAAGCTAGGGAAAAGTGAGATCTTTGATGTACATTACAGATATAAAATAATAATGTGCACTAATATCTACATATGGTTTCTACTGGAGAGTTTAAAAAGTCATTTGTTACTTTGATACTAAAGTATACTCCTCTTTGATGCAAGAAGCTTATTATCTAACAGTTTCGACTTTGTGGCTAGAACCGCACATCTCTCTGCGTTGCTCAGCACAAAATTCACTTACAAATGTTACTGAGTATTTTGTTAAAGCACAACATAGTAAGGCTTTGATCAGGTAAGATGCTTAAGCGGTAAATTTAAGCACACAAGTAATCCTAGTGAAGTCCCAAGGATCCATTCACGTGCTTAAACCCGTGCTTGCTTCGGTAGATCAAAACTTAAAATAATCAGGCTGCAGTTTGTAACCCAAACCCTTCTGTACAGCTGAACAAGGTAGCAAAAAAATCAGAAAAAAAAAAAAAAAAGTAGGAATATAATAGAAAGCTGGAAAAAATATTCATGCCAGAAGTTAACTGTGAAACAGAGTCTTAAGGAAAAAAAAAAAAGCAGAGAAAAAATTAAACTGATGCAAACTCCTGTTTTATGCTGCCACTCCTGATAAAAACGCTGTGTGCCACTCTGAGGAAGGAGAAATAAGAACAGAGAGTGGCTTTGCTTCCTTCCCACATCCTCTACAAAAAGATGATAAAAAAAGGCCAACACATCTTGCACATCAGCATCTGGCTAACAGATTTAGACATCTGTCTACACCACTGACAAACTTCTCAAGTCTCTTCAAGTCTCAATAATTAGAGAAGAGACTCGTGTGTTTGCTATGCTGAAGGGACTGCAGCCCCTCAGTACATATTGGTCAAAGAAACATGGTAAGGAAGGATGAAATGTCCATGTACAAAGTTTACAAAAATCTCCCCTTCAAAGTAAATATCCCAGCAGATAATATTTATCTTTCATGAGGAAGATGAATGTAACAGGTGTAAAACAAACAGGCTTCTGATTAAAAAAAAAAAAAAAAAATCAAAACAAATCAGCTGCATTTAGATTTGGCAACTGCTGGTATCTGTGTATAAAGGACCAGATTCATAGTCTTGCCATACTGCTCAACAAAGAGGAAAATAGTCCCCCTAGTGTACTCTTCATGTAGAAAAGACTATTTCACAAGATAGTGCTGCGAGAAATAACAAAATAACATTATAGGAAGAGATATGGAAGTACTTAAATTATAGTGAAACTGGGCACCTCTACTGTATATACAGAAATGAATGTGTTTCGGTTTCCTAGTTCAAGATTATTGAGTGAAGCGAGTTACTGCATCATAAATACATGTAGGGAAAAACCTGGGTTTTAAATCAGCACGTTACTTTTGTGACTGCAGGACATCGACAGGGTAACAGATACCCGAATTTGGAAAGATCTGGGCATTGAGGAGCTCTGTGAAAGTACCTGCCCTATCTGCCTGTCACAGTGCATTTCACAAGGGTGCAACCAGCTCACACTCAGACCTTTTCCCCTCTCCAGTGATGATAAACATAAGTATCGACCCTCCATAAGGATTCAAGCCAGTAAGCACATATTGAAGCATGTACCAAACCCTTCCCGGTGATTTGTATGTGTACGGGATTGTATCAAACCAGGCTGCCCATGGCACACGACCGTGTCCGCAGTGTGCTGGCTCTACAGTGATGCACCGTACACTACTGCCCTAGTTAACTGTCAGGCAGTATTAGGTTAGCTAATGTCCCACCGGAGCCGGGGGGAGGGGGAAGCAAAGAAGATTGTTGGGAGGGGGGGTGCATTGGGCAAACCTTATCTGAATTAGCGGAAATGTAATATATGCCTTCCTAACCACATCTGAAATATTCACTTCTGCTTTAATGCCCCAGGGGGGGAAAGAAAAAAAAAAGTGATAGTTGTAACTTTAATTTATAGCTCTTAAAATAATTGTTTTGAGGAGTATAATCCCAGCTATGTTTACGGATTATGGTATTCAGCACATCTCACTGGAAACGGTATTAATATTTCATATATAATAATACATAAGATAATAAAGCCAAGTTCTCTTCTTCTCTTTGTTTAAAATGACAATTTTCCCACTCAGTGTCAGAGCAGAATATTGTTATACGGGCTTGCTCCCTTCAAAGACGAATTTAGCTGTGTAAAAATATTCTAAATTAAGATAAAAGGCTTCTGATACAGAACTATCTTCTGTTCATTTAAAATAGTGTATCTAGCAATCTGAAAAAGTCTGATGTGAAAAGCTGACATTAGTTCCTGAAGAGTTGTATTCATTACCTGTGAGGGAAACAAAGATGATAATAACATATAATGTGTTTTAGCATTGGGAGACTAAGATGGAGTCTCTAGGTGTTGCCTCTGCACAAACTAACTTATGTTCCAGCCAAGAAACTGAAATAGTCCTCTTCTGAAACAGTCATATTCTGAACGTATACGCATACATTAAAAGAAACTCTAGCCCTTGTAAGGAATTAAATTTAGCAGTTTTGGATGCCTGGCAAATTATTAGCTCCTGACCTCTCCTCTGCCCCTTTCAGTATGCCCCTACCACCCACACAGAACTGTACCCACCGTTAACACGATCAAATGCCTTACCCTAACTTCCAGGGACAGCTCACAGTCAGAAGAGGCAGAATTTTCTGCCACCAGTGTGCCTGCATCTCCTGAGAAAGGTCATCTTAAAGGCTTTTGAGAAACTTCTGAATTTTATCAGAGGAATCTCAAGGGATCCAAGTTTTTAACATTTTAATTAGCTCCAAGTACCAGTTAATGCTGCTCAGCAACAGAATCAATATCAAATTAACAGTATAAATTGTCAGAAAAATTATGACTGTATTAAGCATACTAATCAATGCAAGCACTTTACATTACGGCCCAGATCCTGCTTCTGCTGAAGCAAATGGCAGTTTTGCCACCAAATTCAGCCAAAAGAGTATCAGCCCCGTTGTTTGGTAAGTCTTCATTTGAATCGGGTTTTGAGAATTTACTGAAAATTCGAAGTATCAGATAAAAAGACTGGATTTGTCATAGCAGCTGACATCTAAAGCCACCACTTTGGCGTGAAACCAAACAACTTAGGAAGGCACTGGCTGTCATCGGAACCCTTTATCACACTCCGTGTCGCACTTGTAAAGTCAGATCAAAATTCAACACTTAATACAGACGCGAAAGCTGTAAAAAGGATCTGTGTTTTTAAAAGCCTTGTCTTGAATTAGCTATGCCACTGATAAAACTTTGTGTTTCTATTTTCCCCAGCCTGAGACGAGTCTGTCAGTGAAATGCTTCCTCTACAGTGCTCCATTTGGAAGGTAGAAATCATACAGCTGTACTTCAATTCCTAGCAGCAAGTCCTTCTCAGGCACCAAAATATGAGACAGGGCTTTTACTATGAAAACTGTCAGAGATGTTTCATCCATACAGCATTTCTGACTGATTTGTATACTGTTAAGTTATCCCCTGATCCAAAGCTACACAGATTCAAAGAGGAAATTTAATTTCTCTGTAACACAGTAAAACTTCACGGCAAATTCGCCTTCAGCCATCCATTCAAAAACTCGGTCTCGGATGCTGCCAGCATCGGCCCTCAGCAGCAACTGAACCGTACTGGGATTTCCCTCTGCAAACAGTATCGACATCAAGCAGCACCTGCCTTTCTGTATAGCTGCAAGTACATGACATTTCCACATCCGACAGACATTAATAGATAGACGTGGAATACAAGGAGAATATAAGTAGTTCTGGAAACCACTTCAAATGTCCTCTGCATGTAGCACTGGCTCCTGGTAGGCCTTATTAGACTCTGTCTTTGAGAGTAAAACCCTGCCTGCCTGCAACGTGCTTTTGCACGCGCTGAGTAAACAAGTCACAAAAACGGTGGGGTTTTTTTTTTTCTCACTAGTTAAAACAGCAGCAATCTTAGCTGCTAACTGTCACAATGCTGGACAGAAAATGCTCGGCTGTAAGGGATTTATCAGTAGACAGTGCCCTCACACACTGGCACCACAGGAATCGCAAACCAAGCATTCCCGTGGCTGAGCAGCCAATAACTCCACGCTTTGATTAACTTCATGAAGAAATGTCAAGACCCGAATTTCCCTCTATTGCCTTTGAGGAACGTGTGGGAAACCACTGGGGTTTTTCTTGACGAAAAATAGAGTCGTTCAGTACCTGAGCTCTGAGACTCAGACTGACCCTGCATAAAAACGACTCTGCTTATTTCCAGCGCGAGTTACACCAAAGGTACCTGTAACTTAAAAAACAGACAGAAAACCTCCGAGCCACACACCCTTACAAATATTTTTTTTCTTCCCTCTTTTTTTTTGCCCTGGTTATATGTGCTTGCGCACCATAGCAGCCAGCTCCGCTCCAGCGGCTCCCCTGCTGCCAGAGTTAGGAGCCCTCACCGCCTGCACACAGCAACAGGAAAGAGCCAAAACTTTTCTTAGCCTCCTCCCTCAAAATAAACATAAAAATAAGCAAAGGCGGCAGCGCGACCCCCAGCAGGGCCAGCAGCAGCGCCCGGCCGGCTGCCGTCGGGGAAAGCCGTCGGGGAACGCCGCCGGCACCCCTCTCTC
>NW_020799097.1:49761626-49767085 GCF_003259725.1 Athene cunicularia | reverse complement strand
GCCTGCCCGCTCGCCTTCCCGGCGGCTCCGGGAAGCGCTCGGGTCTCGCAGAGCACCCGGGACCCTTTCTGAGGGTGGCAGTGGCCCGGGCTCTGGGCGCTTTTACTAGAACTTAAACGGCAAAACCAGAGCAGCCGTCGCACGTCTCCACACCGCCGGTCTTTGTCGGGGCCACCGCACCGGGCAGGGACTCGCTGCCTGTACTTCACCATAAGCCCAGCTCAGGCTGCCAGCCACGGTGGAGGAACAGTGCGCCGTTTCTTTCCTGACTTGTCTCCACCGGTCATAAATTAGTGGTGCGCGAATTCTTCTTTAAATCTGGAGTCCGATTCAGTCCTTTTTCCGCCTTTCAATGATAGGGGAGCACGTTCAGACACGTCCACACGTGAATGTTAATCCAGCTGGACTTCCTCCTCAGAGGCTGTGCCCTTGCAGAAAGCCCTCCGAAGTAGTTCACTTGAAGACGTAGTTAATTATGGGTTTGGGTAAAGGGGTGACCCACAAAGCCAAGGAACATAAAGCTATTAATGTAGATGTATTTATAAATACACTACATAGCAACGTGTATGTATCTGTTCTCGCCTAGCTTTGTATTGACCTGAACTACGGACTAGATTTAGTACAAAAGCAGTGATGTCTCTGATACCAGATATAGACAACTGTATGCATTGAGTAGTAGGTGTGCTTCTGGATAGAATTAGCAGACAAATTAAATTATTCCTGATTTATTTAGCATTATAGACAAGCAATGAGATTTGTAAACCATTCAGTTTGATTGGAAAACAGCAAGGCCCAGATCCCGCATGCCTTACACGTCCTGCTAAGCAAGGGCTAAGGCCCTCAAGGTCTAGTTAGGTTTCGAATTCAAGTGGCACTCAACTTAGGAATAGTTCGGCATGATTTTATTACAAGGGACAGCATTTCAGCATGCACACAATTAATCCTCAGTTATCTAAATATAGTAGGAGCCAATGAATTAATTGGAATGAATGCAGGTTCAAGTAATGGAAATAGTGTTCACTGCAGCTCCATTTTGGGTCACGACGTTGTGTGCCCTGCCATGGCTTTCGTTGTAATGCGGCCCCTTACACAAGGCAGCTCAAAAAGACACTAGCCACTAGGCGTTTGTGATGCTGGCGTTCGTGTGTATGATGTAGCAGTTGGTAGGGGAGGAGAACCACAGTAGTGACAAAAAGCCAGGATCAGACAAGTCCACGCACAATGAGAAGACGCTTATTCCAGCACTGCGTCTCTGGGGAGCCTCTACTTGCAGCTTTCAGCAGTTAGCCAGAGAAGGCCTGCTGCAAAGCTGTGGCTGGTGCTCAGCCCCTTCCCAAAAACTGCTGCAGTTTGGGGCTGATTTTGATCGGTGCAGAAACCTTCCCATGGAGCGTTTCCTTAGGTC
This sequence comes from Athene cunicularia, assembly GCF_003259725.1. Taxonomy (NCBI): domain Eukaryota; kingdom Metazoa; phylum Chordata; class Aves; order Strigiformes; family Strigidae; genus Athene; species Athene cunicularia. Next base: position 49,765,680 of record NW_020799097.1, on the reverse strand, counting down.
CCGAGCTTTCAGGGAAGCGTAGCGCTTTGACCTTGAGCTGGATTACAAGCTGCAAATCTAGTCCTAAACGATATTATCATCTTCATTTATTTATTTAATTGGCATTGCATTGCTGCACAGGCATTGCCATTAGGTCTCATTGTACTGGGTGAATGTACTGTACCCTGCACGTGGTAAGAAATGCTCCACTCCCTGGCAGAATTGCAGTCTAAGTAAGGCAAGCCAGGGTGGGAGAAAGGAAATAAGTAGTAACCCTATTAAAGAGATGATGGACTGAGGCACTGAGCAATTACGTGACTGTGCTGAGGTCATACAGGAAGCCCATGTCAGAACTCAGAAATAAAACCAGATCTCCTGAGTGCCAGCCCTGGGCCTTTACTGCAAGATTACCTGCCCTCTTCAGAATTCACTGGTATATCAGACGTACAGCCCTTACCACATTAGGCACAGTAGCAGCTCTTCACAGCTCCACACAGCACGTGGCTGCAGTTTAGAGGCAGAATGAAAACCACGGTGTAATTGTTCCTATACATTTTAGTTACCAAATGTGCACGAGCAAAACAGAAAGACAGGGGAGCCCTTCTAATCACCGTTCCATGGCTGGGCACACTGAAATACGTATAAAAAACCTGACCAAAATTGAATCTAAAGCCGGCACGATTTCCAGTATCTTCCTTTAAGTACTTTAATGCCCCAAGGGTGGGATTTTCAAAAAGGCTCCATTTATGGGAGTTTTATCGCTGACTTTGACGGGAATAACGTTAGGCCGGCCCTGAGGCCATTTGGAAGCCTCACTCACTTACTGTGCCTACTTAGACTGTGAGTGTTCCTGTGCAGTGCTGTGTCTTCCTCTGCATCTCATTTTATCTTCTGTCCCTGCTCAAGTTTATATAGAGAACACGTGTACCTGTCACGGTACCCAATTACACAGCTCTGGTGGGGTCACAGTTACTTTGCAGCTCCGAGTCATCTCTGAGGGTGATCTCAGGCATACGTGGACGCCACAAGACCCATGAAACGTGGGGCCTGTGGCCTACTGCTTTGGGGAGAGTAACGTTCGTATGACAGCACTCTTGGGTGGGAATCCTCATAAGTGAATTTTGAACTCTTTTGAGCTGCTACATTCAACTACAGCAGACTATCATCAGCTCAGTTTTCATTCTCATTCTTCCATTTTGTCGATTCAGAGCATCTGCTTCCCACGAGATAAGAGTGTACCAGCTCACGGTGGTAACCCAGATATGCTCACTCCTTCTTCTGCCATAACCTACATTCTCCCCGGGGCAGTAGCTAGAGAAGTGCAGGTCACATTTCTGGCTTTACCTCTCTTTCACAAGTATTGTACTGCAGAAGCATGGCTGGAGCTGAAGTTGCATGGAGGGTGGGGGGCCTGGGGCTTCTCATCATTACATCATTGTAGAAATCTACTGTAAAGTGTAGTTCCACTCAATAAAACGATGTTATATTGCAGTTACATTACAACGGCTGCATTGTCTACACGGACTTCACACGAACAAGTATATGACGGTTGGTTTATAAGCCACCTGCAGCCTGCTCTCTCTCAGAAGTTTGTGTCCACTGCAATAACCCTGTCTACCCCTCCCATTCACCTTGTGAGAGAGCGGCTCCCTCAGTGTATTTTTTGTTCTTCCCACAGCTCCCTACTACGTCCTTTAAACAGACTGGGCAAAGGGCAGTAGTTTTGTAGCTGATTCGGAGCAACCTGTGTGCTGATTAGAAAGAAAAGTTGTCTATGTGCCAGCTGACTTCATACTCTGAGACTTTAACCTTTCTGCCCAATTTGGCTAAAACTGGCTAATAGGTTCCACAGTTATTACAGGGAGATTGGCTGACTGGCAGATAGACACAGAGCAAGGGTCCAAGTTGTGCTGTGGAGACATGAAGGGTTTGCCAAAGACAGCAACGGAGTTCTGACTATAAAATTTTCCTCAAAGTGATGAACAGCAATTTAAAGATCAATTGAAGTTGGACTTCAGCCTGTGAACTGGCTGACTGACGGCTGTAACGGAGGGGAGGGGAAGGAAGAGAAGTGCAGTAGCAGAAGGAAGCGGTGACACTGCTGTGGAGAGAAGAACTCTTTACTCAAGTGATCTTGACAGTTTGGGGACTGAACTCTAAGGCTGGAAGCATTCGGCTCTGCATACACCTAAACTTAAGCAGCCAGTGCTGAAGAATTCTTGACCCATTTCTGCACTGCGTGGTGTATGGTGACTGCAGTCACCTACATTAAAAAGCAGGATCACCTTTCTGGAAGAAACAATGTTTACAATGAAACCTTCAAAAAAACCTGGTTGAATAAGGAGCTGTGAAGCTTAGTAAGTGGGAAAATTCAACCCTACAGCTTCAAAAACTGTCATTAAAGCAGCATCCACATCTGCCGAAGCTGCATTGCCAAGGCCCACTGAAAAGCCGCACTTGTAAGGCCAAGAAAGACTCTCTGCTCCTCATTGATAGAAGCAGGTTTCTAACAGCGTTTCGTTCACTTAATAACAGCCACAAATAGTGCATAGCAGTGTTGCCAGCTCTCTCAGCTTTGAGTCCTGCAGTAGTTTTCCTGAAATCCCTGTTCTTAAATTCCCATTAAAGGAGCATCTCAGCTTCCATTTTAAACCATTAGCCAAGTTCCTGATGTGCTGTGGATGTGACCCAAGTATACTTTCAAGGCCGGGAAGAAAGTAAGGGAAAAAAAAACCCAACCCTAATTGCATATTTTAAAACCTTTTTAAAGCTATTTTTTAAGCTGACATTATGCTACTCAGAAGCTTACATCATAATTTTTGAATACTTGGGAGTACATGGCGTTATTGAGTTTATATCATTAGGGTGAAATCAGTCAAACTGCTAATACCCAGCAAGAAACTCCACCTTTATTTTTTTTTACATTGATCTTGAATGATATGAAAGGATTTAATGCTTGCAACGGCAGTTTCTGTTAATGATCCAAGGTGATATTTGGTCATCTCCCCTTGCCTCCTGCCCCATCAGGACACCTCCACGGACCTCTCTGACACCTGTACAGACTGACAGACCGACAAACTGCTCTCCCTCTTGGCTCAGGATGGTCCGAGAGGCCAAATGCCGTTCTGCCCCGCCACTGACTCGTTGCGCAACCCGGGCATGTCACTTAACCCGTCTCGGTTACCCCATACGGCCTTAATTATACCCACTTATCGCTTAATTACGCCATTATTATAACTTCACACCTTCCTCTGCCCACACCCCGCGGGAGGCAGAGGCGCTGCCCCAGGAGCTTTCTCCTGTCGCAGCCTCATGGATACGGCTGCTGCTGTCCCCGGGTGTGTCTTCCAAAGACTGATGCTGCACCCCAGAGGGCAGGTACACAGCCACACGCACAGCCACACCCACCAGTAATGTGAAGGGCAGAACAGACTGACACAGGCAGGCCAAGGCCGTTACCAGCACCCCTGGGTCCGTAACCAGCCCGTCCATCGCCAGGAGCACAGGCCGGTCCTTCTCTGCCTTTCCCCACGGGCAGGACTGGATGTTGACTAGTGAAACACAAACACCCTTCACTCCCTGCGTTCACCAGCGCAGCACGTGCAGAGATGGCTCAGCTGACAGCAGGGACACCGAGCGCCTGGGATGTGGGTGCTGGCATGGCCAGCTCCTCCTTCAGGGCACAGCCTGGCTCTGTCCAGAGCCGTGTCTCCCGGGTCACCAGAGTTCAGGTTCAAGCCCACTGGAGCCCTGTACACACGCACACCGGGGTCCCACCAGCACCCGCCCTAAGACACTCTGTGTTCCAGCTGCTGTCCCCAAGACCTCTCGGCCCTGTGACCAGTGGTCCCTTCTCCCACTGCACCCTGACCCTCCCCTCCGACCAGGCTCGGGGTCACCCCTCGGAGTCACTCTTCCCCTTTGTGCCCCACTTGGCTGCCTGCAGCCTCACTTTGCAGGGGCCGGGCATGGAATCCTTGCCTTGCACAGGAGACGGAATGGAACCGAAGCCTGGTGAGCTGTGCAACATGGCAACTTTATTCAACAACTAAGAAAAAGTCATTTTTTTGTGCAG
>NW_020799097.1:49746549-49761576 GCF_003259725.1 Athene cunicularia | reverse complement strand
CCGGGCCGGGCCTGCTGCGCGACAGGCTGTGGGGCTGAGCGCCGGTCGCCAGGTCCTGGCTGGCGGGCGGTGGGGTCGGGGGTCCCCGCTGCGGCCCTTGCAAGCCCTGCCCGGGCCCCGTCCCGGGAAGCGGCCTCTTCGCTCTGCGGGGCTGCGTGGGGAGGCACTGCCTGCCGCGGCGCTGGGAGAAAAGCCCTTCCTGAAGGTACTGTGACACTCGCACTGAAAACTACCTCCAGCCAGAAGCTGTGGCTGCACCGAGGGCCGAGCGCAGCCGTGTCTCGGTTTCCCTGTTGCCCTTGTCTCAGAGCTAAGTCGAAGCCGCCTCTGGAGGGAACGCGCAGCCCGGCGTGAGGCAGTGGAGGTCTGTACTTGGCCTGAGGGAAAGGGACTGGGTACGTGCCTGGCAGCAGGATCCAGTGCGCTGAGTGCCTGGAGGTAGGGCACCGATGGGGAGGCCTGAAAGCTGCACCTCTGAAACTGGGACACTCTTGGTTTTCTTTATGGGACACAAAATGTCCCCGAGGTGGCTGGCCTGTCTACACAGTGCTGTGCAGGGAGATACAGCCTTCGTTGTAGCGGTGCTGACACACCGCAGCCCTAAAATAACCACCTTTCACAGTCCTGCTTCCCTCTACCTGCAGACATCAGGCACACTTCTGTAGCAGAGGCGTTAATCCGGGATGGGGGGGAAGAGAATGAGGGCTGCAGGAAAGGATTTCCCTTTGCTAAGGCTCACAGCCTGGCCTTTACTTTTGAGAGCAGGTGCCTACATACGGCCTATTTCAGTTCCTTCAGAGAATCATTTTCTCCAGTATGCGGCCCCTGGAGGAAGAAGTCCAAGCACCTCCCTCCCCCTGTCATTCTATATCTCCAGTGATCTAAGCACTTGCTTAGGAGCTGGAGATGTGGCTCCTGGTCCTTTTCCCAGAACTTTGTGTTTTGTCCTCTGACAAATGTTTGATGTAAAGTACATGGAGCAGACTTCGAAAAGGGGACTGAAATCCAAGGCTGTTCCCCTCCCTTCCCCATGGCAATGTTATTACTGCTAGGTCATGTCCTCTCCTTGATTGCTCCCATGAATCCTGAATCCCCACCCTCTCCCCCAGGCAGCAGTACGGGTTCAACAGGCTAGATGAAAATAGAGTGTGTGTTAGGCTAGCCTACCTCCTGGGTAAGTTACCCTTCAGGCTAGCCTACCTCCTGGATAAGATACTCTTCAGGAAAGTCAGAGGGAGGCATCTGAAGTCCCTCAGCCAGAAGAGAGAGAAGTTGACCCTGGGTCTTCTGACATGGGGGGCACTGCAAGGCACACAGGGGGAAGGAAGTCCCCCTGGGGAGTTGAGAAAGGGTTGAAAGGGGTTGGTGAAGTGTTAAGCAAAAGCAGTCAGCGGCTCAGCACATGGTGGGGAAGTCAATGATAAGCATTTGCAGCTGGTTCTCTCACCCTGGAGGAACTGGGTGGCTGCTGACTCAGGAGCTGCATCAATTCAGAGGAATGGGAAAGGGGTCACGTTCCTGAGTGCCTGCAACACGCTGCAGTGAGTGATGGGACAGTGATGGACACCTCCTACCTGCTGTCTCCTCTTGGAAGAGTGATCCCAGCAGCGTGCTGTAAGGCGCTAGAGCCTGCTGGTATGTGTTGGATGTGCTCTGAGCAGGCTGCCTGGCAGGGGCTGTGGGTCTCGTCTTGCATGGAGACGTGTCTGAGCTATGAATTCCAGCATTGGGCCCAAGGAGAAGAGAGGCAGGGAGCTGCCCAACGTGGGGTGGTTCTGGGTATGTGAAAGGCAGAATGGCCTGTATCTTGGGATGCTGACAACCTAAAAATAAGGCTTGAGAGCCTTCGGGATTAGGCATCGGTTGAGCAGGGGCCTTTGGGAGGGCAGTTCTGAACTTCAGTGCTTTAGTTCTGCCCTGCTCCTGCTTCTGGTATTAAAGGCCCTACATTCCTTGCTGCTCGTGTGAATGTCACTTAAACATGCTCAGGACATGCAGTTATAGCTAACCGCCCTGCAAACTCCTCCTGGAATCTGAAAAAGTTGAATTCTTCCATTTGTATGCTCCCTCGCCTGCCTTGCAAAATAATTTCCTTCAGTCTAGCAAACCACTGCTGTGTTAAAGGTGTGTATCTAAAGTTGCTCACTGCTGTTTTACCTGTGGAGAGCCAATGACAGCAAGAGTGAAGCCTGATTTTTTTTTTTTTTAATTATTTTTGGGGGGTATGATTTAAGTGAGCACATGTAATTGAATACACACAGAGAAATGATCTGCTGAAGAGCCTGCTGTTTCTAAATACAGTAGCTACTCTTCATAATAGACATGTTAAGCTTAAAACATTTCTAGGCAGAGGTGGTGTAAGCCTTATTTTACCAAAATATATTTTTTCCTAGGAAGAAAACTGGGGAGGAACTGTAGCTGACAGATGTTCAAGTACGTGAAGCTTAAAGAAGAACGTATGCTATTCAGTTTGCTCAGAGAGGCTTTGTGACCTGTGTCTTCGCAGTAATGATGACACAAGCTTTTTTGAATAAAAGGAAGAAATTAACTGCCTTGGCTAATTGTACCCTTGCTAGCTAGCTAACCAAGGACACCATTTGACTGTGAAAATTGTTGCTGCACCCAAATCTCTCAGCTGGGGAGAATATCTGAAGAGAGAGTGTTCCCATATCTGTGGGTTAGAAGGGCTATTAAAAAAATCTTCCTAATTGGAAAATTAAACACTCTTGCTTTAAAACAGTGGTGCACTGCTTTGAAAAATTAAGACCATATGGAATCATTTATTACTTTTCAATATGTATTCAGTCTCTGGTGCAATTTTATGTACCCGCTAATGCATAAAGTCTTTTGGAGATGGAATAAAGCACCACAAAGCATGATTTAATGCTATAGGGTCACCAAATCTGTTTCAGATTACTGGATGTTTCAATCTGCTAAAAAGAAGGGTATGTCCCTGAACCAATGAAACGGCGGGGGGGGAAAGCCCGTAAATCTGAAGCGCTGTGGAAATATAGTGCACATATCAACAAAAACTTTTAAAGGATTCAGTGGGGATTTGGTCATGTAAGAGATACAGTTATGAAACAAATTATTCTAAGTAACAGGAAAGTTAAAGTTAGTATTTATAGCACAATACTTGGTTGCAATTTAAGGCGTCTTAATGAATCATGTTTTCAAACAGTACAGGCCCACATAAGCATGTGACTGTAAGAGAAAATAAGAGCAAGTAATCCGGGAGTGCACAAAAGTGCTTTTGTTTGTAGTTCTGCGGTCACTGGAAGTGCCTATTCTTGTGCTTATTCACAAACACCTCTGGCTCTTTCTTCCAGAAATCCTATCCAAACGTTTTTGTTCTGACTTTGTTAGAGGCGGACTTTGTTCTTCGGTTCTTTTCGTAGGACTTCTGTGAGGTTCAGACTTACGCCGTCCGTCCTCTGGCAAGGGGCTGTGATGGGTTGGATGCCTTAGCAGCTTTTTTTTATTTTGCTGAGTGACAAGCCGTGGGGCAATCTTTGGTCTCAGGGCCTGGGCATTTTCCTTTCACTGGTTCAGCAGGGACCAACAAGAAGAGGCTGGAAAGTTAACCATGTATGGTTCGTGCAACCTGGCAATGAGCTCTGCAGGTTTGGGGGGCAATCTCTATGCTTTTATCATGAACCTGCTAGCAGTATAATTGTCTGGCTAGTTACAATTTAACAGAAAATCCACTTTTCATCTTGCTGTGGTGTTGTGCTTTCTTTTAAATGTTATCTGTAGAGTCTCCCAGCGAGTGGGAGCTTCAGTTTTGCTTTGTATTTCTTACAGATACTGACACAAACTTTTTCATATGGACGTGGTCCACTAGGTTACTGAAGAAGAGCCAGATTCTTTCTTAAAGCCCTAAGCAAGGTAAAAGGGGTGTGCAGTAACTTTTATATGTCAATCAAACTATTTCATCAGTATATATTTGTCATTTATAACCAGTAGATTGTTTCTTTTATTCAGATTAAAGTCTTACATTTTTAGAAGAGTTATTAAGCAAGTAAATTAATCTTCAGTTTTCCTGTAACACTGAAGCTTGTTCATCACTGTTGTGCCTTCCATCATTCTGTAAACATTTAATAATCGATAGTAGGAATTTCAAATAAGTTCAGATCTCTGGTTGAAAATAAGAGTATGCATGCTTCTTCTGGATCAACACCTTAACATGACCTCTCCTGCCTGCTCAAATTGTAGCATCAAAATAAAATTCTTCAGGCAAAATGAAGCCAGTGAATACATAATAAGGATTAAAACAAGTATCATGAGAAGTAATTGCTGTCTTCAGCTAACTATTATCCAGATCCAGTATTTTAGCCATTGAAAAATTGTAAATAAAATCCTATTTAAAGTCCTTTAAAACTTTCCTGGGAGTAGCTGTCACTTTAGATATGTATTCCAACTTTAACTTGTATATATGACTGGTAAGACTACTACTTGCCCATAGATGGCAATAGCATTACACTGCTGAAGTAGCCCCCAGCCCATGAAATGAGGCTGTGATGGTGGTGAATATTAACTTGGGGAATGGAAAGAAAAAATATCTTGCCCTTTTTTTGGCTGCAACAGCGGTGATGGGGACTGTTCTACTTGCAGGAATGTTGGGACTAATCATGTGAGAAAAGATCCTGGAGTGATGAGGCAGCATATTTCCCATGTCTGAGGTCAGGATTTGTTCTGTGAAGCTGACCTTTAAAACAGCCTGAAAATGAGGAACATGGCACCAGAGTGCTGAGCAGGAAGCATGAAATGATGTAAGATATGTTTCTTCTGCATATGAAATACTTTTTTTTTTTTTAAAGCTCCAGGTTTGTGATTCAGCATTTTCTGCCACTGACAGAATATAAGAAAGGGAAAAATCCTTTGGAAAAAGAGAAAGTTCTTATTGTTCTAGTCAAAATCTATTAAAATATTAGCCATCAGATATTTTTGTTCCCTTTTGTTGAGTTGGGGGGAGATTATCTTTTCCCAGAATCATTCTTCCTTCAACCTCCTGATCTGACAACCCTGGAATTGTAGAAGAAGTGGTATTTAGGCTTAGCCTGGACACCTCATCTACCTATAACATGTATGAAGTGCCATCAGTTTTGTTGGCACTGGATACCTGGGTGACTGCTGTTTTGACTCTGACAAGCGACAGCAGGACAGGCCTGCTATGAGAAAGCTTTGGGGTGCTGGTGCTGGGTGAATGTTTGATGCAGGACAGGCAGCTCAGGGACCCACCAGGGCTAAAGCATCAGCCTGGGTGAGGTTGCCAGCCTAGGTTTGGTCCCAGCTGCATGGTGATGCAAGGCCTTAGACACAAGCCCTCCTCTCTGAGCTTATGCAAAAATGCCTTTTCTTCCTGTGTCCTTTCTCTTGCTGAGCTGCATGAGGCTGCACTGAGAGACCTGATGTGCCTGCCAGAGGCTCTGCTGCGATGGAAGTCTTGCCTCTCCAGGGTCAGTGCAAGCCCTTAAACCACCACTGAGCAGGAAAAGGGTGCCCCTAGCCAGTTGCCACCTCTCTGATCTGAAGCCTTGCTGACCTGTCAGGAAAGAAGGTTCAGAAGGAGAAAGCGAGGGAGTTGCTTCATCCTTCTCCCTCCTTGGAGGCTGGTTCTGTGTTAAGATGGTGTTTATCTCTAAAGGGGATAAACACCCAGTAAAGGGGGCGGTGATGGGGCGCACTCCAAGGTACTGTTGCTCAGCTGGGTCCCTGGTGAGACTCCAAAATGGTCCTTGGCACAGTGTTGACCCAGGCTGATAGCACTTTCTCAAACAATTCCCCGGCATGGATGTAAAATGTTTGGCTGCAGCCAGTCCACTTTGATGGATAAGAGGGTTTAACAGCCTGGACACGTCTACTTTGTGCCCGTTGGCTAGTTTATCCCTGTGGATGTGGTCTGGGTGTGCCTGGGGTGATCGCTGCTCAGAGTGGCACCCTGCTCAGGGGCAGCCTTGCTTTCCAGTGTTGAATCACGTCATGGTGAGCAAGCAGGGACACATCCTTGTCATGGTTTCTCTTTACCTGCTGAGATGGTAGCACCAGTGAAGGTGACTTATGGCTGGTTTTCAGTTGGTCTAAATGCCAGCCAGAAGGAAGCTGGCTTGCATCTGCCTAAGACTCTGAATATTTTATTTTTTTTTTTAAGAGTCCTAAGGGACAAGCAGCTGGATATGAGCATGTTGTGTATTTGTGAGACCGGCACTGGAATGACTTGCATGTTTTAAATTGATGTTGAAAAATGGGTGGCGGAACATTGGAGCCACACAAAATGATTCAGAGCCTGAAGAAAATGTCTTGCAATGGGAGACGTGAAGCACTCGCTCTCTCTAGCTTATCAAAAAAGACTAAGCAGGGAATTGATTATGATGGTGAAGGAACTTCCTTGGGAGAAAAATACCAGGTACTGAAAGGCTCTTTAATCTAGCAAATTATGGGAATGTGTAGCAGCAAGCTGAAACCAGATAAATGCATATGAAAAACTGGGCACAAATTTATTGGAATGAAGGTGATTAATCACTATAACAAGCTGTCAGGGTGGATGGCCTGTTTTCCAGATGTGTCTGAGCCAAGACAGGCTTGTTTCTGATGGATGTGCTCTGACCGCAGTTAAAAGTGTGAGTGACACTGTAGTCAAGTCTCAGACAAGGTAACCAGGTGAAGTTTTGAAGGGCTGGGATATGCAAGAGGTCTGACTAACAGTTCCCAAAGGAGCCGCGAAGATCTAATGGTTCCCATCTGTCCTTAACCTCTCAGAAACTGAGAAAAACAGCACTTAGCAGAAAGTGGAAGGGAAGAATCAAAATGACAGCCCCGTTGCTAGCACACTAATGTGTCCTCTGTTTCTGCAAGGATTGTCTTTTTTACCTGCTCAGGGCTTTACTAATGTATTCTCAAAATCTATTGCAAGACCAATCTTTCTCCAGCCCACAAGCCCTCTGTTCGGATTGGTGTCAGTGTCTTTCATCTTAGGAGAGCATGAGTAAAAATTCATGATGTGCAGTGGCTCATGTGGTAGCTCAGATAAGTAGTTTTCTTTTTGTTTGTTCTTACTTCATCTTCTTGAGCTTTGGACTCGCCTATTCTCCATGCCTCCTTGTTTCCCTAGTATCCATTTATTTGTATTGCCTTTGCCACCAGGCTCAGCACACTGTGCTGTGTTGATAATCTGTGGTGCAGTACATCTTGGAGGCTGCTTCTTACTCAGTCTGGCACCATTTGTTCCTCATAATTCGACAAACTCCCCTGTCTTTCTTGCACAGATTTCACACAGGATGGGTATGTCAGTGATGTGCTGTGTAGATAAGAGCTTGTCGGGAACTTTTTCATAAAGTGCTTTTCATCCAGAAGTATAAATTTGTAGATGCTGTAGCTATTGACAAGAATGCACTGAGGTATCTGCAAAATACCTGCAATCTGTATCTAGAAAAGTGCTCTAATCTCATTCTAAAAACAAGACTTCTCTCCTGAAAAACCAGTTGGTGGCGGAAATCAAGAATTTCTCATTCCTTGTTGCCTTTTCTGGGGTCCCAGTGCTTTCCTGCTTCCTCCCCATCTGCTTGGGATGATGCAAGAATTTCATTCGCTCAAGCCCTAAGTCAAGTTTGCTGGCTTCTCCTTGTTCCAGAAGGTGATTTTATACAAAGTCAGAGCTGAAACAAGGCAAATGAAGGGGTGGAGTTTTTGTACAGTTGTCATCCAGTTGTCACCAATACCCACAAGCCATTAACCTGGTGCATGGACTCTGGAACATGGAAAATTAGAAGCAGAGCCTGTGAGAGTTATGAACTTATTTTTAAATGGAAAACAAATATACTTTTAAAGAAATGTTTCAATTTTTATTTATTTTTTAATTTTTTTTAAGGAAATGCAAGTGGTTTTCCAGTCAGTTTTCCAGAGGCCCACATGCCTCTGGGAAGCAGTAGAAGTATCTGCATGAGCAAAGAGCTCCAGTGTAGGAAGATACAGAGGATGTAAGAAGAATAAGGCTGTAGCTGGAGGGATGGAAGTGGCCTAGTCAGGGCACTAGGTGACGTTCTGGGGTGGTCGCTGTTACTTGCAAAAACAGCAACCGAAAACAGACCTAGGCAAGAGCTGATCCAGACTATTCCCAGCCTTGAGGGCACATTCAGTTTTGGAACTGAAGGACTCATGTTTTAGGCTGAACTGAAGCCATGAGTCTCAAACTTCTTCAAAACTCTGAGGAGATGCTGGTTTTGACCTCACTCTGTAGCTTGAATCCATTTGCTTATTCACCAGCCAGATAAAGGTTATTCCCAGAAAAAGATCTACCTTTGCTCTCTGGCTTAGATTATTTTGCTGTTGCCAACCCCCCAACACCCCCGAAACCCCCCACAGTTTTTCTGCTTTTATATGCATATCCTGCTGCTAAATGTGAGTAAAACAAGCAGCTAGTCCTTTTACTCTCTTTCCTTTCAGCTTGTTGATTGCAGGATTCAGTAATACGCATAGTAATGTGTAATTGAAGGATTGTGGCTTTGCCCAGCTGGTTTAGATGTCACCTCTAAGCTCATACTCAAAAAGACCTACCTATTCTGAGCAGCGTGGGAAGCTCTCCAGGGCCCAGAATGTGAGAAGTAATCAATTCTTGTAGAAACGTTTCTGTGATGCTGTGGAATCCAGCCAAGAGACATGATGAAAGTGAAAACTCTTTTCTAGGACATCCAGTTTCATTTAATTTTGTCATGCCCATAGAACCTTTCAGCAAATGTCTGTATCCTTCTGTGTGTTGATTGTGTCCTGTGTTCTTCTGTGATTTGGTTACCCTGGCAATCCAGCTAATTTTCTAGAAAAGTCAGCTCCATCAAAGTTCATTGACTTGTTATATTAATGGCCTGCTTGCTCCTTCAGTAAACTTAAGCATCCATTGATTGCAAGTTGTTTTTCATGGTCTTGGACCCTTATGAGAAGAGATCTGCAGAGAGGGTTATGCCCTGGCATGCTTGATTGGAGCTGAGGTGTTTTTTTTTTTCCCTTGTCCCTTCTTTAGCTGGACTGATCATCTTATTTGTTTCTTGAAACACTGGGGTAATTTTTCTACATATCACCAGACTTTTGTTCCAGCAGGTTCTCTCCAGGAGTGAAGTTTTCCAGTAAAAGCCTCCTCTTATGTTCCTCCCTTTAACATGTTTCTACAATAGTTTGACTTGAAAAAGTGTCAACATCATTTCTGCCTCTAGGCAAGCCACAGAGGGACAAAGGCATAACAGGTTTGTATTTTCCACTTGAATTTAGCATTTTTAAGAGCTTGAGGATTAAGAGATACAGGCTAAAAGGTACTTAAATATGTGACCACACTGAGCATTCAAATGCCTGGCTCACTGAATGCCATGTGGGGTGCTTGCACTCTATATGGGGAGAGTTTGGTGCCTCAAAAGAATGACACCTGACAGCACAAGGAGCTGCTTGCACCAGCCAACAGAGGATATAAGCCTGGAAGAGGAAGTCAGACAGGGAAGCCCAAATAGACAAGACCTTCTCCCATAATTTCAAACAAACAAACCAAACCCAAACAACAAAATAATTTTTAAAAACCCCATCAACCCATGAAATTTTAAACAGAGGTTGACCAATTTCCTATAGTACATTCTTCACCTCTTTGCCCATGTTTTGGGAGAGTATACTCTGCGTGCCGCACATTCTCCTCAGGATATTGGCAATGGAGAGGATTGATGCAAGCTGAACCATGTGCGAGGAGGAGGAATGGAGAGACTGTGGTGGTGAAGGGGTGGCAGAACAGGACTGAGGAGCTTCCTGAAGCTCTTAACCACAGCAAGCCCAAGCAAAAGCCCTCTCTTTTTATAAAAGGCACAGTCTTGTGGTTTTCTTTGAGGAGTCCATGGTAAGCCAAATCCTGCAAATGCTCTGAATTTCAGCGTGTCGGGGTTTTAGGCTTGATTAAAAGCCAGGCTCCTCCCACCTGGAAAGGCATTGGTTTGTACTGTTGGAGAAGAAATAAGTTTGTATCAACTCCAAATCTGTTCCAGGTGTTGTGATTTTTTTTTTTTTTTAAGAACAGCGTCAGGATCCCAGCAGATGAAGACAGTGGCACTAATGAGATTTCTTCACTGAGATACAGAGAGCAACCTGTCATCACAGCTGCCCTTGAAGCTGGGAAATTCACAGCTGCACCTGAACTTGGGTGATTCACCCTTTTTCATAAGACCACTTGTATGTGCAATGAGCATCCCAAAATTAACTAAAATCCCAGGCATGGCTGGCACTACCCACCAGTTCCACTTGCCAAAAAGTCCCCAGATGCAGGGGCAGCAATGACACCCCCCACCCCGAGTTTCTATATTTCAGGGTGGAGACAACCTCCCACCACCAAGCCAACGTGGTGCCAACATGTGCTGAAAAGAGTAGACTGGAGACAGCAATCTAGGCACGGATATGCTTGCTTGAGAAGTCACAAGGCAGTCATGCAGAAGCCTTGGGCTTTCAAGACTGTTTTGTGAGTTTGCCTGTTGGTTTGCTCGGGAACACCCATGCCTTCTATCCTGCACCAAGGGATCCTGCTTGGTGGTGCAGCCGGGAGGATTTTGCTTGAGCCGTCACAAGGCAGAATATGGCCATGGGGGAAGGCTGAGTTAGGATCAAGCAATGTGAAATACCACATTTACCTGAATGTAAGACACTCCCAAGGAAGCCCTCGCTTCCCAAAACTGAGTAATAGTTGACTGGTCGTGTATTAGATACATAAATCTTCTGTGTCATGGTGAGGGGCACGTCATCCTAGCCCTGCATAAGGCTCCACTGCCCACCTGCTCCACACTACCCGATACAACAGCCTCCCCATGCGACCCCTCTGCCCCGCTTTTTTGTGACTGCCCTGTCTGACATGGGATACAGGGTGTCCCCACGGGATACAGGGTGTTCCCAGAGCGCCTGGTGCGACCGCACGAGTGGCTTCTGCCCCCAGCAAGCTGTGCAGCGTGCCCCAGAGCTGCTGCCACAGGGCACTGAGGAGGCACCTAAACATTTTATTCCATGCCAGGAGCAGGGTATGTGGAGTCTCCGTTTTTCTTCAGCGCTTCCTGAAAGGAATCTCTGCCCAAGGTAGTACGGTATATTTATTTTACTTTGTTTTCGGTCTGAGGGCAAGGTGGAGGTCTGGGCTTATTTTATCGACTTCTTTTTAGAATTACCTCTGTGGAAAGCCTCTAACAGGTTGCGCAGTGGCATCTGCTTGCCGGGCAGCGGCCGAGAGCGGGGCTGGGCCCGCCGTGCCGTGATGCGGCCCTGCCATCTTGTGGGCTTCGCCTTCCTTGCAGGCCACCTCCGAGGCGGCCTTCACGGCTCCGAGCACAGCGCTGTGCTCATGCAGCGCGGGGGTTTTCTCATAAGTTTTTCAAAGCAGTTTTAAAGTATGAAAGCTTTTTAAAAAATAAGGGTAGGAGAAAGGCTGAGGCACCTTCCTGGGTCACGCAGTCCATATTATCATCAGGGAAATGACAGCGCAAGTGGACGTGTTTTCAGCATTCCACTAGATAAAAGCTTTGTGGGGGTCACCGACTGTCCAGATGTGTCCTTCTGTTATTCTAGGGACAGGTATCCCAATATATATTTGCCCAGATGGATTTTATAGCCCCAGCTTGCTAATTTTTTACCATCGGAGAGGCCAGCATATGCATTCTCTGGAGAAGATGGCAAAGGAGAATTTCAATTGAAAGGGCCGCTGAACCGCACAAATAATGAGTGTGATTTATGTGAAATTGCCTGCTTTGTACTACTGAAGCACCCCGCTGAAGAGAGAGCATTGCTAGTGCTTGCATGTTAGTGTGGGAAAAGAGTGAGGGGAAAAAAAATTCTCTGTGGCAAGAGATCCCAACGCACGGTGGAGCTAGATGATGGCGCATGATGCAACCAAGTACAAAGGTATTCCTACAAAACAGGATTAGGGACTAGCTTTCTCAGAGTCAGCCTTTCATGCTAATTTACTGCTTATCCCATCTTAGCCTGGGTTCTCCATTTTGCCTCGATTATTGAACAATGGTGCCTCAAGTCACTTAAATACAGAATTGAACTTTTCTGTTGCCACTGATGGTAAGTGCGCCAAAGTTAGGGGACAGGGTGGCACAAATCCTGATGTTATGCCTAGCCTCTCCCTTCATCAGGAGTGTCTCAGCCCAAGAGAAACAGTAAAATCTCTCCAAGAGCCGTAGTGCAACAGGGCTTTGTGCATCCCCCTCACATGACCATGGGAGAGCTGTAGAGTGAAGGTAATGGGAAGATGGGACCTTGTGTCTGTTTTAAGCCAAGAAATGGGAAGCGCTGCTGAAACCTACTTCCCCCTGCTTTTAGACTGTGCTTACCCTGTTATACACAAGACAAAAATTCAACCATCTTCCTGTTTAAAAGATAGGAGGTGCTAAAGCCCAGCTCCTCCTTTGTAGGGACCTACCTTCCACTCTAGCTAGGTACCCAAGTACAAGGAGGATTTCAGCCCAAGGGCTGAGGCTTTTGCAGCTCATTTCTCACCTGGGACATAGGCAGGACTATGTGACTTTAACAGCTCCATGGCTTCAGCTCTGAATGGACTGGCAAAGGTGTCCTCAGGCCAGAAAGTTTTTCTGTTTTCTTTCCAGCTGTAGCAGTTTATCAGAGAAGCAGGTGGTTTACCAGTTGGTTGTGCTCTCCTTGCAAACCTTGTTCCTCTTCCACACCACTTAGCCTTTGATTCATCATTGTCTTCTCATTCTGGAAAACTTTTAAGTTAAATAAACCCTGGACCAAACAGAGGAGAACTGCAGGGCTGCTGGTTAAACAGTAGGTGGCTGGCTACCGAGCCTTTGAGTTTCACCCAAGGAAGACCCGATGTGGAGGAGTGGGGCTGGGGAAAGAGAAACAGAGGGTGCCCCAGCAGCACCGTACAGCCAACCAAGGGCAAGCAAAGGGATGGCGGATGCATCCCCATTCAGCGATGGGACACTAGTTCTCAGGCTGAACAGGAAAAGGCAGTCTGGCAAGGACGAGGGCACAGCTTTGTAATGGTACAGGGGACCCCTAGAAGGCCCATAAAATGAGAGCAATCAATTAACAAGCTGCTGTGGCTTTGGAAAGCTGTTATAGACATACTGGTGTAATGAGCACATCTGATGCACAGAAGCTATTTAACCTTCAGCCTTGTGCCTTATAAAGCACCTCTGGGCCACTGGGTAAGGCTGTTAATTATTAGGGTCAACCTTAGCAGATGGAAGTGTCCTCAAGTATGGGTTGCTGTGATACACTCAGATAATTTCTCCATTATGTCAATAACTAATTTCCTAAATTGTTCAAGAATTGACAGGTTGGCATCCATTAACCAACCCTTAACTCACGGCTATGGGAACAGTTACAGGCCACAAGGACTGCAAAACCCATTCATAGGTCCTTGAGTATGTATATACACACACACACACATACATACACACTGCTGTAACAGCTTGGTGTTATCCATTAGTAAAACAAATAACAAATGCATATAAAAAGCCTAAGTTGACAGTGACAGGCATTGGCTTGAGCAGATGTCTTGATGCTTAAGCACTGTCTTCAGCTGCTCTGAGAACAGAGGATGAAGTCAGTTTGACTTTTAAAGAACTGTGTATTGAGAAATTGTAAATTAACAAAATTCCAATCAGACCAAAATACCAATTAGAGTTACTACCAAAAGTGCATAATTCTTTTTCTGAAAAAAAATATTCCATGCAGCAAACATTTCATGGATGTGATAAGCCGTGACTTGTTACGCTGTTCATCCTTACAATGCAAGACAAATCTCATTGCTGTTATTAATACAGGCCATATAATTATTTTACTTAAATGCAAACATTTTTTTCCAAGTGCAGCCTATGAAGAACAGGTAACTGCAGTATAGGTAGGTAGGAAATCCCATTAATTCACAAAATGGTTTTATTGTTTTGTCTCAAAGCCAAGCACAACTGGAAAAGCAACTGTCCTAAATGGAGCTGTTGCAAAGGGGCACAGCACTGAAGGCTCTGCTGCTCGAGCTGGCACAGCGGCTGCACCCAACTTGTGGAGGAGAAGGAACGGGGCCATGTTACTGTGTCACAGCATTACATGTGTCTGAGCTTACCTGCCTGAGACTCTTCTGGCTGACTGCCTGGAACTAAATCAAAGGAGGCTGAGGAGAGGCAGGAGAGAGGAGGCAATTAAACAATGACAGCAATAAAGCCTGGTAATACTCATGGTTCTTCAGGGGATCGCTAGGGAGCGAGGTACTGGAATAACTGCTGCCAGCCTGCTGCCAGAAGGGTGACAAGCTGCTTTACCAAGGCCAGTGATGAAAACAAAAAGATATTAAACCCTCCCCCAGCATAGATGAAAGGACTGGGGAGTGGGCGTATGGAAAGGATGTTAAGAGCAGCCTCTTAAGGAGAGAAGCTACTGGAGTTGCAGATGCACCTGTGTGTGCAACCAAAGCCAGGGACTGATGTGCTGCGGGGGGTGGATTTCAGGGGCTTGTCTAAGCTGCTGGAGAGGTGGTGAGGGGGAAGCCCCAAGCACTGAGACCTCCTGCAGGCTTAGCCCTGTCTCCCAGTTTGTGGTGGGCTTTTGGCTGTACCAACAGCTGTTCTGCCCAGAAAGGACAGTTTCAGCTGTCCATCACAGGCTGTTTGGAGGGGAAGGGGCTGGCAGGCAATGTGTCCAAAGAAAGCAGTCCTGATTATATGTCAACACGGAGCGGGGGACACACACAGACAAAATGAGGGTGCCAGCCCAGTCAGAGGGAGGTGAACATGACAGCAGCCCTCATCTGCTGAGCTTGTGCCCTGGGAGAGATGGCAAAGCTGAGGTGGGGAGGGACACTGCTCCCCCACCTGGAACAATGTCTGGTGCTTTTTTTTTTTTTTCCCCTTAGACATCCTTTATTAGACTGGCTGCTACCACCTTTCCTCACAAACCTCATCTCATCCGTGTCCTTAGACTGCCATGGCTGCAGCATCACTGCCATACCTGTAAGCAGGGGCCAAGTGCTTGCAGTAGAGGCTCGGGGAGGGGGGG